>NW_026894046.1:0-216801 GCF_032452875.1 Bos javanicus | reverse complement strand
TCACGTGACTGATCATGCACTGATCACGTGGTCGTCATGCACTGCTCACGTGGCTGATCATGCACTGATCACGTGACTGATCATGCACTGATCAGGTGGCTGATCATGCACTGCTCACGTGGCTGATCATGCAATGATCACGTAGCAACCATGTACTGGTCACGTGACTGATCATGCACTGATCACGTGGCTGATCATGTGTCACAACTGATCATGCACTGATCACGTGGCTGATCATGCACTGATCACGTGACTGATCATGCACTGATCACGTGGCTATCATGCACTGATCACGTGGCTGATCATGCACTGATCACGTGGCTATCATGCAATGATCCATGACTGATCACCTGCACTGATCACGTGACTGATCATGCACTGATCACGTGGCTGATCATGCACTGATCACGTGACTATCATGCACTGATCACGTGGCTGATCATGCACTTAATCCGTGGCTATCATGTACTGATCACGTGACTGATCATGCACGGATCACGTGACTGATCATGCACTGATCCGACGTGGCTGATCATGCACTGATCATGTGGCTATCATGCACTGATCACGTGGCTGATCATGCAATGATCACAGCTACCATGTGATCACGTGACTGATCATGCACTGATCACGTGGCTGATCATGCACTGATCACGTGGCTGATCATGCACTGATCACGTGACTGATCATGCACTGATCCGCGAGGCTATCATGCACTGATCACTTGGCTGGTCATGCACTGATCACGCAGTTGATCATGCACTGATCACCGTGACTGATCATGCACTGATCACGTGACTGATCATGCTGCACTGATCATGTGGCTGATCATGCACTGATCACTTGACTGATCATGCACTGATCCGTGGTGAGCTTATCATGAACTGATCACGTGGCTATCATGCACTGATCACGTGGCTGGTCATGCACTGATCACGTGATGGTCATGCACTGTCACATGACTGATCATGCACTGATCACGTGACTGATCATGCACTGATCACGTCATCCTACCACGTGGCTGATCATGCAATGATCATGTAGCTCCTATGTGCGGTCACGTGACTGATCATACATCCATCAGGTGACTAATCATGCACTGATCACGTGGCTATCATGCACTGATCACGTGCCTGATCATGCACTGATCGTGATGATCATGCACTGATCACGTGGCTATCATGCACTGATCACGTGGCTGATCATGCACTGATCACGTGGCTATCATGCACTGATCACGTGGCTGATCATGCACTGATACCGTGACTGATCATGCACTGATCACATGACTATCATGCACTGATCACGTGACTTAATGGCACTGATCATGTGACTGATCATGCACTGATCATGTTTGCTATCATACACTGATCATGTGCCTCTGGAGGCACTAATCACGTGGCTGATATGCACGATCAAACAGTCAGCAGGCAATAATCATGGATCTCAGCTGTGAGGAATCATGCTGCTCAGCTGGCAATAATCAAGCAGCTGATCAGGCAGGAGTCACAGCAGCTGGCAATTGTCAAGCAGATGACAGGCAGGAATCATGCAGCTGATCTGGCAATTGTCAAGCAGATGAGCAGACACTGATCACGCGGCTGATCATGCCCGTGTGACTGAGCATGCACTGATCACGTGGCTGATCATACACTGATCACGTGATTGTACATGCACTGATCATGACTGATCATGCACTGATCACGTGGCTGATCATGCACTGATCCGTGTCTGATCATGCACTGATCACGTGGCTGATCATGCAATGATCACGTAGCTACATGTACTGGTCACGTTGATCATGCACATCAGGTACTGATCATGCACTGATCACGTGGCTGATCATGCACTGATCACGTGACTGATCATGCACTGATCACGTATCTGATCATGCACTGATCACGTGGCTATCATGCACTGATCACGTGGCTGATCATGCACTGATCACGTGCCATCATGCACTGATCATGGCTGATCATGCACTGATCACGTGATTGATCATGCACTGATCACATGACTGATCATGCACTGATCATGTGACTGATCATGCACTGATCATGTTTGGTATCATACACTGATCACGTGTCTGGAGGCAATGAACAATGAGCTGAGTAGGCAGGAATCAGTCAGCAGGAATAATCATGGAACTCAGCTGTGAAATCATGCTCTGCTCAGCTGGCAATAATCAAGCAGATGATCAGGCAGGAATTATGCAGCACAGGTGGCAATTGTCAAGCATGACAGGCAGGAATCGTGCAGCTCAGCTGTGGTTGTCAAGCAGATGAGCAGACAGTAATCACGCAGCTGATCAGGCACTGATCACGTGACTGATCATGCACTGTTCACGTGGCTGATCATACACTGATCACGTGACTGATCATGCACTGATCACGTGGCTATCATGCACTGATCACGTGGCTGATCATGCACTGATCACGTAATTGATCATGCACTGATCACGTGGCTATCATGCACTGATCACGTGGCTGATCATGCACTGATCACGTGGCTGATCATGCACTGATCACGTGGCTGATCATGCACTGATCACGTGGCTGATCATGCACTGATCACGGGCTGATCATGCACTGATCACGTGACTGATCATGCACTGATCACGTGGCTGATCATGCACTGATCACGTGACTGATCATGCACTGATCACGTGACTGATCATGCACTGATCACGTGGCTGATCATGCACTGATCACGTAACTGATCATGCACTGATCACGTGGCTGATCATGCACTGATCACGTGGCTGATCATGCACTGATCACGACTGATCATGCACTGATCACGTGACTATCATGCACTGATCACGTGGCTGATCATACACTGATCACGTGACTGATCATGCACTGATCACGTGGCTGATCATGCACTGATCACGTGACTGATCATGCACTGATCACGTGTTGATCATGCACTGATCCGTGGCTGATCATAATGATCGTGACTGATCATGCACTGATCACGTGACTGATCATGCACTGATCAGTTGGCTATCATGCACTGATCACGTGGCTGATCATGCACTGATCACGTGACTGATCATGCACTGATCACGTGGCTATCATGCTGATTACGTGGCTGATCATGCACTGATCACGTGGCTGATCATGCACTGATCACGGACTGTCATGCACTGATCACGTCTATATCATGCACTGATCATGACTGATCATGCACTGATCACGTGGCTGATCATGCACTGATCACGTGACTGATCATGCACTGATCACGTGGCTATCATGCACTGCTCACGTGGCTGATCATGCACTGATCACGTGGCTATCATGCACTGATCACGTGACTGATCATGCACTGATCACGTGCCTGATCATGCACTGATCAGTTGCTGATCATGCACTGATCACGTGGTGATCATGCACTGATCACGTGACTGATCATGCACTGATCACGTGGCTGATCATGCACTCATGTGGCTGATCATGCACTGATCACGTGGCTGATCATGCACTGATCACGTGACTGATCATGCACTGATCACGTAGCTATCATGCACTGATCACGTGGCTGATCATGCACTGATCACGTGGCTGATCATGCACTGATCACGTGACTGATCATGCACTGATCACGTGACTGATCATGCACTGATCACGTGGCTATCATGCACTGATCACGTGGCTGATCATGCAATGATCATGTAGCTACCATGTACTGGTCACGTGACTGATCATGCACTGATCAGGTGACTGATCATGCACTGATCACGTGGCTGATCATACACTGATCACCTGCCTGGTCATGCACAGATCACGTGACTAATCATGAACTGATCACATAGCTATCATGCACTGATCACGTGGCTGATCATGCACTGATACCGTGACTGAGCATGGACTGATCACATGACTATCATGTAGTGATCACGTGACTTAATGGCGCTGATCATGTGACTGATCATGCGCTGATCATGTTTGCTATCATACACTGATCATGTGCCTCTGGAGGCAATAAACAAAGAGCTGAGTAGGCACGAATCAAACAGTCAGCAGGCAATAATCATGGAACTCAGGTGTGAGGAATCATGCTGCTCAGCTGGCAATAATCAAGCAGCTGAGCAGGCAGGAATTACGCACAGCTGGCAATTGTCAAGCAGATGACAGGCAGGAATCGTGCAGCTCAGCTGGCAATTGTCAAGCAGATGAGCAGACAGTAATCACGCAGCTCAGCAGGCCCAGATCACGTGACTGAGCATGCACTGTTCACGTGGCTGATCATACACTGATCACGTGATGATCATGCACTGATCACGTGGCTATCATGCACTGATCACGTGGCTGATCATACACTGTTCACGTGTCTGACCATGCACTGATCCGTGGCTGATCACACTGATCACGTGAACTGATCATGCACTGATCACGTGGCTATCATGCACTGATCACGTGGCTGATCATACACTGATCACGTGACTGTCATGCACTGATCACGTGGCTGATCATGCACTGATCACGTGGCTGATCATGCACTGATCACGTGACTGATCATGCACTGATCACGTAGCTGATCATGCACTGATCACGTGGCTGATCATGCACTCATTGACTGATCATGCACTGATCACGGCGCTATCATGCACTGATCACGTGACTGATCATGCACTGATCACGTGGCTGATCATGCACTGATCACGTGACTGATCATGCACTGATCACGTGGCTATCATGCACTGATCACGTGGCTGATCATGCACTGATCACGTGGTTGATCATGCACTGATTGACTGATCATGCACTGATCACGTGACTGATCATGCACTGATCACGTGATATCATGCACTGATCACGTGGCTGATCATGCACTGATCACGTGGCTGATCATACACTGATCACGTGGCAGATCATGCACTGATCACGTGGCTATCATGCACTGATCAGTGGCTGATCATACACTGATCATGTGACTGATCATGCAATGATCACGTGGCTATCATGCACTGCTCACGTGGCTGATCATGCACTGATCACGTAGCTATCATGCACTGATCACGTGAGTGATCATGCACTGATCACGTGGCTGATCATGCACTGATCACGTGACTGATCATGCACTGATCACGTGACTGATCATGCACTGATCACGTGACTGATCATGCACTGATCACGTGGCTATCATGCACTGGCTCACGTGGCTGATCATGCACTGATCACCTAGCTACCATGTACTGGTCACGTGACTGATCATGCACTGATCACGTAATTGATCATGCACTGATCATGTGGCTGATCATGCACTGATCACGTGGCTGATGCACTGATCACGTGACTGATCATGCACTGATCAAGTGACTGATCATACTGATCACTTGGCTATCATGCACTGATCACGTGGCTGATCATGCACTGATCACGCCTGATCATGCACAGTTACGACTGATCATGCACTGATCACGTGACTGATCATGCACTGATCACGTGGCTATCATGCACTACTCGTGGCTGATCATGCAATCATCAGTAGCTACCATGTACTGGTCACGTGACTGATCATGCACCATCAGGTGACTGATCATGCACTGATCACGTGGCTATCATGCACTGATCACGTGGCTGATCATGCACTGATCACGTGGCTGATCATGCACTGATCCGTGGCTGATCATACACTGATCACATGACTGATCATGCACTGATCACGTGGCTATCATGCACTGATCACGTGGCTGATCATGCAAATCCGCGTGGCTATCATGTACTGGTCACGTGACTGATCATGCACTGATCACGTGACTGATCATGCACTGATCACGTGGCTGATCATGCACTGATCCGTGGCTGATCATGCGTATCACTGACTGATCATGCACTGATCACGTGGCTAATCATGAACTGATCACGTGGCTATCATGCAATGATCACGTGGCTGATCATGCACTGATCACGTGGCTATCATGCACTGATCACGTGGCTGATCATGCACTGATCACATGGCTATCATGCACTGATCACGTGACTGATCATGCACTGATCACGTAATTGATCATGCACTGATCACGTGACTATCATGCACAGTCACGTGACTGATCATGCACTGATCACGTGACTGATCATGCACTGATCACGTGGCTGATCATGCACTGATCACGTGGCTATCATGCACTGATCACGTGGCTGATCATGCACTGATCACGTGGCTGATCATGCACTGATCATGACTGATCATGCACTGATCATGACTGATCATGCACTGATCACGTGGCTTATCATGCACTGATCATGTGACTGATCATGCGCTGATCATGTTTGCTGTCATACACTGATCATGTGCCTCTGGAGGCAATGATCATAGAGCTGAGTAGGCACGAATCAGTCAGCAGGCTATAATCATGGACTCATCTGTGAAATCATGCTGCTCAGCTGGCAATAATCAAGCAGATGAGCAGGCAGGAATTACGCAGCACAGGTGGCAATTGTCAAGCAGATGACAGGCAGGATCGTGCAGCTCAGCTGGCAATTGTCAAGCAGATGAGCAGACAGTGATCACGCAGCTCAGCAGGCCCTGATCACGTGACTGAGCATGCACTGATCACGTGGCTGATCATACACTGATCACGTGACTGATCATGCACTGATCACGTGGCTGATCATGCACTGATCACGTGGCTATCATGCACTGATCACGTGGCTGATCATGCACTGATCACGTGACTGATCATGCACTGATCACGTGCTATCATGCACTGATACATGACTGATCATGCACTGATCACGTGACTGATCATGCACTGATCACGTGGCTGATCATGCACTGATCACGTGGCTGATCATGCAATGATCACGTAGCTATCATGCACTGGTCACGTGACTGATCATGCACTCAGGTGACTGATCATGCACTGATCACGTGGCTATCATGCACTGTCACGTGACTGATCATGCACTGATCACGTGACTGATCATGCACTGATCACGTGACTATCATGCACTGATCACGTGGCTATCATGCACTGATCACGTGGCTGATCATGCACTGATCACGTGCTGATCATGCACTGATCACGTGACTGATCATGCACTGATCACATGACTGATCATGCACTGATCACGTGACTTATCATGCACTGATCATGTGACTGATCATGCGCTGATCATGTTTGGTATCATACACTGATCATGTGCCTCTGGAGGCAATGAACAAAGAGCTGAGTAGGCAGGAATCAGTCAGCAGGCAATAATCATGGAACTCAGCTGTGAAATCATGCTGCTCAGCTGGCAATAATCAAGCAGCTGAGCAGGCAGGAATTACGCAGCACAGGTGGCAATTGTCAAGCAGATGACAGGCAGGATCGTGCAGCTCAGCTGGCAATTGTCAAGCAGATGAGCAGACAGTAATCACGCAGCTCAGCAGGCCCTGATCACGTGACTGAGCATGCACTGTTCACGTGGCTGATCATACACTGATCACGTGACTGATCATGCACTGATCACGTGACTGATCATGCACTGATCACGTGGCTGATCATGCACTGATCACGTGGCTGATCATGCACTGATCCGTGGCTGATCATGCACTGATCACGTGCTATGATCATGGCTTCACATGACTCACATGCACTGATCACGTGGCTGATCATGCACTGATCACGTGACTGATCATGCACTGATCACGTGACTGATCATGCACTGATCACGTGGCTGATCATGCACTGATCATGTGGCTGATCATGCACTGATCACGTGGCTGATCATGCACTGATCACGTGGCTGATCATGCACTGATCACGTGACTGATCATGCACTGATCACGTGACTGATCATGCACTGATCACGTGGCTGATCATGCACTGATCACGTAGCTATCATGCACTGATCACGTGACTGATCATGCACTGATCACGTAATTGATCATGCACTGATCACGTGCTGATCATGCACTGATCACGTGGCTATCATGCACTGATCACATGTGACTGTCATGCAATGATCACGTGGCTACCATGTACTGGTCACGTGAGTGATCATGCAGATCACGTGATTGATCATGCACTGATCAGTTGACTTATCATGCACTGATCACGTGGTGATCATGCACTGATCACGTGACTGATCATGCACTGATCAGTGGCTATCATGCACTGATCATGTGGCTGATCATGCAATGATCACTACTACCATATACTGATCACGTGACTGATCATACACTGATCATGTAATTGATCATGCACTGATCACGTGGCTGATCATGCACTGATCACGTGGCTATCATGCACTGATCACGTGGCTGATCATGCACTGATCACGTGACTGATCATGCACTGATCACGTGGCTGATCATGCACTGATCATGTGATCATGCACTGATCACGTGCTATCATGCACTGATCACGTGGCTGATCATACACTGATCATGGGACTGATCATGCAAAATTTCATCATGTCAGCTTATCATGCACTGACTACATGACTGATCATGCACTGATCACGAAGGATCGCATGCACTGATCATGGCTGATCATGGCAACTGATCATTTGGATGGTCGGTACTGATCATGTGCCTGATCATGCACTGATCACGTGGCTGATCATGCACTGATCACGTGACCAATCGTACTCCCATCTCCGTGGCTATCATGCACTGATCACGTGGCTATCATGCACTGATCACGTGGCTGATCATGCACTGATCACGTGGCTATCATGCACTGATCACGTGACTGATCATGCACTGATCACGTGGCTGATCATGCACTGATCACGTGGCTGATCATGCACTGATCACGTGACTGATCATGCACTGATCACGTGGCTGATCATGCACTGATCACGTGGCTATCATGCACTGATCACGTGGCTGATCATGCACTGATCACGTGGCTGTCATGCACTGATCACGTGACTGATCATGCACTGATCACGTGGCTGATCATGCACTGATCACGTGGCTGATCATGCACTGATCACGTGGCTGATCATGCACTGATCACGTGACTGATCATGCACTGATCACGTGGCTGATCATGCACTGATCACGTGGCTGATCATGCACTGATCACGTGGCTGATCATGCACTGATCACGTGACTGATCATGCACTGATCACGTGGCTGATCATGCACTGATCACGTGACTGATCATGCACTGATCACGTGACTGATCATGCACTGATCACGTGGCTGATCATGCACTGATCACGTGACTGATCATGCACTGATCACGTGGCTGATCATGCACTGATCACGTGGCTGATCATGCACTGATCACGTGACTGATCATGCACTGATCACGTGGCTATCATGCACTGATCACGTGGCTGATCATGCACTGATCACGTGGCTGATCATGCACTGATCACGTGACTGATCATGCACTGATCACGTGGCTATCATGCACTGATCACGTGGCTGATCATGCACTGATCACGTGGCTGATCATGCACTGATCACGTGGCTGATCATGCACTGATCACGTAGCTATCATGCACTGATCACGTGACTGATCATGCACTGATCACGTGGCTGATCATGCACTGATCACGTGACTGATCATGCACTGATCACGTGACTGATCATGCACTGATCACGTGGCTGATCATGCACTGATCACGTGGCTGATCATGCACTGATCACGTGGCTGATCATGCACTGATCACGTGACTGATCATGCACTGATCACGTGGCTATCATGCACTGATCACGTGGCTGATCATGCACTGATCACGTGGCTGATCATGCACTGATCACGTGACTGATCATGCACTGATCACGTGACTGATCATGCACTGATCACGTGGCTATCATGCACTGATCACGTGGCTGATCATGCAATGATCACGTAGCTATCATGTACTGATCACGTGACTGATCATGCACTGATCACGTGACTGATCATGCACTGATCACGTGGCTGATCATGCACTGATCACGTGACTGATCATGCACTGATCACGTGGCTATCATGCACTGATCACGTGGCTGATCATGCACTGATCACGTGACTGATCATGCACTGATCACGTGGCTGATCATGCACTGATCACGTGACTGATCATGCACTGATCACGTGGCTATCATGCACTGATCACGTGGCTGATCATGCACTGATCACGTGGCTGATCATGCACTGATCACGTAGCAATCATGCACTGATCACGTGACTGATCATGCACTGATCACGTAACTGATCATGCACTGATCACGTGGCTGATCATGCACTGATCACGTGGCTGATCACACATGATCACGTGACTGATCATGCACTGATCACGTGGCTGATCATGCACTGATCACGTGGCTATCATGCACTGATCACGTGGATATCATGCACTGATCACGTGGCTGATCATGCACTGATCACGTGACTGATCATGCACTGATCACGTGGCTATCATGCACTGATCACGTGGCTATCATGCACTGATCACGTGGCTGATCATGCACTGATCACGTAGCTACCATGCACTGATCACGTGACTGATCATGCACTGATCACGTAATTGATCATGCACTGATCACGTGACTGATCATGCACTGATCACGTGACTGATCATGCACTGATCACGTGACTGATCATGCACTGATCACGTGGCTATCATGCACTGATCACGTGGCTGATCATGCACTGATCACGTAGCTATCATGCACTGATCACGTGACTGATCATGCACTGATCACGTAATTGATCATGCACTGATCACGTGGCTGATCATGCACTGATCACGTGGCTGATCATGCACTGATCACGTGACTGATCATGCACTGATCACGTGACTGATCATGCACTGATCACGTGGCTATCATGCACTGATCACGTGGCTGATCATGCACTGATCACGTGCCTGATCATGCACTGATTACATGACTGATCATGCACTGATCACGTGACTGATCATGCACTGATCACGTGGCTATCATGCACTATCACGTGGCTGATCATGCACTGATCACGTAGCTACCATGTACTGTCACGTGACTGATCATACACTGATCACGTGACTGATCATGCACTGATCACGTGGCTATCATGCACTGATCACGTGGCTGATCATGCACTGATCACGTGCCTGATCATGCACTGATCACGTGACTGATCATGCACTGATCACGTGGCTATCATGCACTGATCACGTGGCTGATCATGCACTGATCACGTGGCTGATCATGCACTGATCACGTGACTGATCATGCACTGATCACGTGACTATCATGCACTGATCACGTGGCTATCATGCACTGATCACGTGGCTGATCATGCACTGATCATGTAGCTATCATGCACTGATCACGTGACTGATCATGCACTGATCACGTGACTGATCATGCACTGATCACGTGGCTATCATGCACTGATCACGTGACTGATCATGCACTGATCACGTCTATATCATGCACTGATCACATGACTGATCATGCACTGATCACGTGGATGATCATGCACTGATCACGTGACTGATCATGCACTGATCACGTGGCTGATCATGCACTGATCACGTGACTTATCATGCACTGTTCACGTGAGTGATCATGCACTGATCACGTGACTGATCATGCACTGATCACGTGGCTATCATGCACTACTCACGTGGCTGATCATGCAATGATCATGTAGCTACCATGTACCGGTCACGTGACTGATCATACACCCATCAGGTGACTGATCATGCACTGATCACGTGGCTATCATGCACTGATCACGTGGCTGATCATACACTGATCACCTGCCTGGTCATGCACAGATCACGTGACAAATCATGAACTGATCACATAGCTATCATGAACTGATCACCTGGCTGATCATGCACTGATCACGTGGCTGATCATGCACTGATACCGTGACTGAGCATGGACTGATCACATGACTATCATGTAGTGATCACGTGACTTAATGGCGCTGATCATGTGACTGATCATGCGCTGATCATGTTTGCTATCATACACTGATCATGTGCCTCTGGAGGCAATAAACAAAGAGCTGAGTAGGCACGAATCAAACAGTCAGCAGGCAATAATCATGGAACTCAGGTGTGAGGAATCATGCTGCTCAGCTGGCAATAATCAAGCAGCTGAGCAGGCAGGAATTACGCAGCACAGCTGATAATTGTCAAGCAGATGACAGGCAGGAATCGTGCAGCTCAGCTGGCAATTGTCAAGCAGATGAGCAGACGGTAATCACGCAGCTCAGCAGGCCCAGATCACGTGACTGAGCATGCACTGTTCACGTGGCTGATCATACACTGCTCACGTGACTGATCATGCACTGATCACGTGGCTATCATGCACTGATCACGTGGCTGATCATACACTGTTCACGTGTCTGACCATGCACTGATCACGTGGCTGATCATACACTGCTCACGTAACTGATCATGCACTGATCACGTGGCTGATCATGCACTGATCAGTTGGCTATCATGCACTGATTACTTGGCTGATCATACACTGATCACGTGACTGATAATGCACTGATCATCTGGCTATCGTGCACTCATTAACTGGCTATCATGCACTGATCACGTGGTTGATCATACACTGATCACGAGACTGATCATGCACTGATCACGTCTATATCATGCACTGATCACATGTCTGCCCATGCACTGATCACCCGGATGATCATACACTGATCATGCGACAGATCATGCACTGATCACGTGGCTATCATGCACTGCTCACGTGGCTGATCATGCAATGATCACGTAGCTACCATGTACTGGTCACGTGAGTGATCATGCACTGATCACGTAATTGATCATGCACTGATCAGGTGACTTATCATGCACTGTTCACGTGAGTGATCATGCACTGATCACGTGACTGATCATGCACTGATCACGTGGCTATCATGCACTGCTCACGTGGCTGATCATGCAATGATCACCTAGCTACCATATACTGGTCACGTGACTGATCATGCACTGATCACGTAATTGATCATGCACTGATCACGTGGCTGATCATGCACTGATCACGTGGCTGATCATGCACTGATCACGTGACTGATCATGCACTGATCACGTGACTGATCATGCACTGATCACGTGACTGATCATGCACTGATCACCTGCCTGGTCATGCACAGATCACGTGACAAATCATGAACTGATCACATAGCTATCATGAACTGATCACCTGGCTGATCATGCACTGATCACGTGGCTGATCATGCACTGATACCGTGACTGAGCATGGACTGATCACATGACTATCATGTAGTGATCACGTGACTTAATGGCTCTGATCATGTGACTGATCATGCACTGATCATGTTTGCTATCATACACTGATCATGTGCCTCTGGAGGCAATAAACAAAGAGCTGAGTAGGCACGAATCATACAGTCAGCAGGCAATAATCATGGAACTCAGCTGTGAGGAATCATGCTGCTCAGCTGGCAATAATCAAGCAGCTGAGCAGGCAGGAATTACGCAGCACAGCTGGCAATTGTCAAGCAGATGACAGGCAGGAATCGTGCAGCTCAGCTGGCAATTGTCAAGCAGATGAGCAGACAGTAATCACGCAGCTCAGCAGGCCCTGATCACGTGACTGAGCATGCACTGTTCACGTGGCTGATCATACACTGATCACGTGATGATCATGCACTGATCACTTCATGCACTGATCACATGGCTGATCATACACTGTTCACGTGTCTGACCATGCACTGATCACGTGGCTGATCATACACTGCTCACGTAACTGATCATGCACTGATCACGTGGCTATCATGCACTGATCACGTGGCTATCATGCACTGATCACGTGGCTGATCATGCACTGATCACGTAGCTATCATGCACTGATCACGTGACTGATCATGCACTGATCACGTGACTGATCATGCACTGATCACGTGACTATCATGCACTGATCACGTGGTGATCATGCACTGATCACGTGACTGATCATGCACTGATCACGTGACTGATCATGCACTGATCACGTGGCTGATCATGCACTGATCACGTGGCTGATCATGCACTGATCACGTGACTGATCATGCACTGATCACGTGACTGATCATGCACTGATCACGTGGCTATCATGCACTGATCACGTGGCTGATCATGCACTGATCACGTGCCTGATCATGCACTGATCACGTGACTGATCATGCACTGATCACGTGACTGATCATGCACTGATCACGTCTATATCATGCACTGATCACATGACTGATCATGCACTGATCACGTGGATGATCATGCACTGATCACGTGACTGATCATGCACTGATCACGTGGCTGATCATGCACTGATCACGTGACTTATCATGCACTGATCACGTGAGTGATCATGCACTGATCACGTGACTGATCATGCACTGATCACGTGGCTATCATGCACTACTCACGTGGCTGATCATGCAATGATCATGTAGCTACCATGTACCGGTCACGTGACTGATCATACACCCATCAGGTGACTGATCATGCACTGATCACGTGGCTATCATGCACTGTTCACGTGGCTGATCATGCACTGATCACCTGCCTGGTCATGCACAGATCACGTGACAAATCATGAACTGATCACATAGCTATCATGAACTGATCACCTGGCTGATCATGCACTGATCACGTGGCTGATCATGCACTGATACCGTGACTGAGCATGGACTGATCACATGACTATCATGTAGTGATCACGTGATTTAATGACGCTGATCATGTGACTGATCATGCACTGATCATGTTTGCTATCATACACTGATCATGTGCCTCTGGAGGCAATAAACAAAGAGCTGAGTAGGCACGAATCAAACAGTCAGCAGGCAATAATCATGGAACTCAGGTGTGAGGAATCATGCTGCTCAGCTGGCAATAATCAAGCAGCTGAGCAGGCAGGAATTACGCAGCACAGCTGATAATTGTCAAGCAGATGACAGGCAGGAATCGTGCAGCTCAGCTGGCAATTGTCAAGCAGATGAGCAGACGGTAATCACGCAGCTCAGCAGGCCCTGATCACGTGACTGAGCAGGCACTGTTCACGTGGCTGATCATACACTGATCACGTGACTGATCATGCACTGATCACGTGGCTATCATGCACTGATCACGTGGCTGATCATACACTGCTCACGTAACTGATCATGCACTGATCACGTGGCTGATCATACACTGATCAGTGGCTATCATGCACTTCACTTGGCTGATCATGCACTGATCACGTGACTGATCATGCACTGATCATCTGGCTATCATGCACTCATTAACTGGCTATCATGCACTGATCACGTGGTTGATCATACACTGATCACGAGACTGATCATGCACTAATCACGTCTATATCATGCACTGATCACATGACTGCCCATGCACTGATCACGTGGATGATCATACACTGATCATGCGACAGATCATGCACTGATCACGTGGCTATCATGCACTGCTCACGTGGCTGATCATGCAATGATCACGTAGCTACCATGTACTGGTCACGTGACTGATCATGCACTGATCACGTAATTGATCATGCACTGATCAGGTGACTTATCATGCACTGTTAACGTGAGTGATCATGCACTGATCACGTGACTGATCATGCACTGATCACGTGGCTATCATGCACTACTCACGTGGCTGATCATGCAATGATCATGTAGCTACCATGTACTGGTCAGGTGACTGATCATACACCCATCAGGTGACTGATCATGCACTGATCACGTGGCTATCATGCACTGATCACGTGGCTGATCATACACTGATCACCTGCCTGGTCATGCACAGATCACGTGACAAATCATGAACTGATCACATAGCTATCATGAACTGATCACCTGGCTGATCATGCACTGATCACGTGGCTGATCATGCACTGATACCGTGACTGAGCATGGACTGATCACATGACTATCATGTAGTGATCACGTGACTTAATGGCGCTGATCATGTGACTGATCATGCGCTGATCATGTTTGCTATCATACACTGATCATGTGCCTCTGGAGGCAATAAACAAAGAGCTGAGTAGGCACGAATCAAACAGTCAGCAGGCAATAATCATGGAACTCAGGTGTGAGGAATCATGCTGCTCAGCTGGCAATAATCAAGCAGCTGAGCAGGCAGGAATTACGCAGCACAGCTGATAATTGTCAAGCAGATGACAGGCAGGAATCGTGCAGCTCAGCTGGCAATTGTCAAGCAGATGAGCAGACAGTAATCACGCAGCTCAGCAGGCCCAGATCACGTGACTGAGCATGCACTGTTCACGTGGCTGATCATACACTGATCACGTGACTGATCATGCACTGATCACGTGGCTATCATGCACTGATCACGTGGCTGATCATACACTGTTCACGTGTCTGACCATGCACTGATCACGTGGCTGATCATGCACTGCTCACGTAACTGATCATGCACTGATCACGTGGCTGATCATGCACTGATCAGTGGCTATCATGCACTGATCACGTGGCTGATCATACACTGATCACGTGACTGATCATGCACTGATCACGTGGCTATCATGCACTGATCACGTGGCTGATCATACACTGATCACGTGACTGATCATGCACTGATCACGTGGCTGATCATGCACTGATCACGTAACTGATCATGCACTGATCACGTGGCTGATCATGCACTGATCACGTGGCTATCATGCACTGATCACGTGGCTGATCATGCACTGATCACGTGACTGATCATGCACTGATCACTGGCTATCATGCACTCATTCACTGGCTATCATGCACTGATCACGTGGCTGATCATGCACTGATCACGTGACTGATCATGCACTGATCACGTCTATATCATGCACTGATCACATGACTGATCATGCACTGATCACCCGGATGATCATGCACTGATCATGTGACTGATCATGCACTGATCACGTGGCTATCATGCACTGATCACGTGCTGATCATGCAATGATCACGTAGCTACCATGTACTGGTCACGTGACTGATCATGCACTGATCACGTAATTGATCATGCACTGATCAGGTGACTTATCATGCACTGTTAACGTGAGTGATCATGCACTGATCACGTGACTGATCATGCACTGATCACGTGGCTATCATGCACTACTCACGTGGCTGATCATGCAATGATCATGTAGCTACCATGTACGGTCAGGTGACTGATCATACACCCATCAGGTGACGGATCATGCACTGATCACGTGGCTATCATGCACTGTTCACGTGGCTGATCATACACTGATCACCTGCCTGGTCATGCACAGATCACGTGACAAATCATGAACTGATCACATAGCTATCATGAACTGATCACCTGGCTGATCATGCACTGATCACGTGGCTGATCATGCACTGATACCGTGACTGAGCATGGACTGATCACATGACTATCATGTAGTGATCACGTGACTTAATGGCGCTGATCATGTGACTGATCATGCGCTGATCATGTTTGCTATCATACACTGATCATGTGCCTCTGGAGGCAATAAACAAAGAGCTGAGTAGGCACGAATCAAACAGTCAGCAGGCAATAATCATGGAACTCAGGTGTGAGGAATCATGCTGCTCAGCTGGCAATAATCAAGCAGCTGAGCAGGCAGGAATTACGCAGCACAGCTGATAATTGTCAAGCAGATGACAGGCAGGAATCGTGCAGCTCAGCTGGCAATTGTCAAGCAGATGAGCAGACGGTAATCACGCAGCTCAGCAGGCCCAGATCACGTGACTGAGCATGCACTGTTCACGTGGCTGATCATACACTGATCACGTAACTGATCATGCACTGATCACGTGGCTATCATGCACTGATCACGTGGCTGATCATACACTGTTCACGTGTCTGACCATGCACTGATCACGTGGCTGATCATACACTGCTCACGTAACTGATCATGCACTGATCACGTGGCTGATCATACACTGATCAGTTGGCTATCATGCACTGATTACTTGGCTGATCATACACTGATCACGTGACTGATCATGCACTGATCATCTGGCTATCATGCACTCATTAACTGGCTATCATGCACTGATCACGTGATGATCATACACTGATCACGAGACTGATCATGCACTGATCACGTCTATATCATGCACTGATCACATGACTGCCCATGCACTGATCACCCGGATGATCATACACTGATCATGCGACAGATCATGCACTGATCACGTGGCTATCATGCACTGTTCACGTGGCTGATCATGCAATGATCACGTAGCTACCATGTACTGGTCACGTGAGTGATCATGCACTGATCACGTAATTGATCATGCACTGATCAGGTGACTTATCATGCACTGTTCACGTGAGTGATCATGCACTGATCACGTGACTGATCATGCACTGATCACGTGGCTATCATGCACGCTCACGTGGCTGATCATGCAATGATCACCTAGCTACCATGTACTGGTCACGTGACTGATCATGCACTGATCACGTAATTGATCATGCACTGATCATGTGGCTGATCATGCACTGATCACGTGGCTGATCATGCACTGATCACGTGACTGATCATGCACTGATCACGTGACTGATCATGCACTGATCACGTGACTGATCATGCACTGATCACCTGCCTGGTCATGCACAGATCACGTGACAAATCATGAACTGATCACATAGCTATCATGAACTGATCACCTGGCTGATCATGCACTGATCACGTGGCTGATCATGCACTGATACCGTGACTGAGCATGGACTGATCACATGACTATCATGTAGTGATCACGTGACTTAATGGCTCTGATCATGTGACTGATCATGCACTGATCATGTTTGCTATCATACACTGATCATGTGCCTCTGGAGGCAATAAACAAAGAGCTGAGTAGGCACGAATCAAACAGTCAGCAGGCAATAATCATGGAACTCAGCTGTGAGGAATCATGCTGCTCAGCTGGCAATAATCAAGCAGCTGAGCAGGCAGGAATTACAGCACAGCTGTCAATTGTCAAGCAGATGACAGGCAGGAATCGTGCAGCTCAGCTGGCAATTGTCAAGCAGATGAGCAGACAGTAATCACGCAGCTCAGCAGGCCCTGATCACGTGACTGAGCATGCACTGTTCACGTGGCTGATCATACACTGATCACGTGATGATCATGCACTGATCACTTGGATATCATGCACTGATCACATGGCTGATCATACACTGTTCACGTGTCTGACCATGCACTGATCACGTGGCTGATCATACACTGCTCACGTAACTGATCATGCACTGATCACGTGGCTATCATGCACTGATCACGTGGCTGAACATGCACTGTTCACGTGGCTGATCACACACCTGTCACGTGACATATCATGCACTGATCACGTGGCACTCATGCACTGATCACGTGGCTGATCATACACTGCTCACGTAACTCATCATGCACACATCACGTGGCTATCATGCACTGCTCACGTGGCTCGTCATGGAATGATCACATAGCTACCATATACTGGTCACGTGACTGATCATGCACAGATCACGTAAATGATCATGCACTGTTCACGTGACTGATCATGCACTGATCACGTGACTGATCATGCACTGATCACGTGGCTATCATGCACTGCTCACGTGGCTGATCATGCAATGATCACGTAGCAACCATGTACTGGTCACGTGACTGATCATGCACTGATCACGTAATTGATCATGCACTGATCACGTGGCTCATCATGCACTGATCACGTGGCTGATCACACATGATCACGTGACTGATCATGCACTGATCACGTGGCTCATGCACTGATCACGTGGCTATCATGCACTGATCACGTGGATATCATGCACTGATCACGTGGCTGATCACACACGTATCACATGACTGATCATGCACTGATCACGTGGCTATCATGCACTGATCACGTGGCTATCATGCACTGATCACGTGGCTGATCATGCAATGATCACGTAGCTACCACTGATCACGTGACTGATCATGCACTGATCACGTGACTGATCATGCACTGATCACGTGAGTGATCATGCACTGATCACGTGACTGATCATGCACTGATCACGTGGCTATCATGCACTGATCACGTGGCTGATCATGCAATGATCACGTAGCTTCATATACTGATCACGTGACTGATCATGCACTGATCACGTGACTGATCATGCACTGATCACGTGGCTGATCATGCACTGATCACGTGGCTGATCATGCACTGATCACGTGACTGATCATGCACTGATCACGTGGCTATCATGCACTGATCACGTGGCTGATCATGCACTGATCACGTGCCTGATCATGCACTGATCACATGACTGATCATGCACTGATCACGTGACTGATCATGCACTGATCACGTGGCTATCATGCACTGATCACGTGACTGATCATGCACTGATCACGTCTATATCATGCACTGATCACATGACTGCCCATGCACTGATCACGTGGATGATCATGCACTGATCATGTGACAGATCATGCACTGATCACGTGGCTGATCATGCACTGATCAGGTGACTTATCATGCACTGATCACGTGACTGATCATGCACTGATCACGTGGCTATCATGCACTACTCACGTGGCTGATCATGCAATGATCATGTAGCTACCATGTACCGGTCAGGTGACTGATCATACACCCATCAGGTGACGGATCATGCACTGATCACGTGGCTATCATGCACTGTTCACGTGTCTGATCATACACTGATCACCTGCCTGGTCATGCACAGATCACGTGACAAATCATGAACTGATCACATAGCTATCATGAACTGATCACCTGGCTGATCATGCACTGATCACGTGGCTGATCATGCACTGATACCGTGACTGAGCATGGACTGATCACATGACTATCATGTAGTGATCACGTGACTTAATGGCGCTGATCATGTGACTGATCATGCGCTGATCATGTTTGCTATCATACACTGATCATGTGCCTCTGGAGGCAATAAACAAAGAGCTGAGTAGGCACGAATCAAACAGTCAGCAGGCAATAATCATGGAACTCAGGTGTGAGGAATCATGCTGCTCAGCTGGCAATAATCAAGCAGCTGAGCAGGCAGGAATTACGCAGCACAGCTGATAATTGTCAAGCAGATGACAGGCAGGAATCGTGCAGCTCAGCTGGCAATTGTCAAGCAGATGAGCAGACGGTAATCACGCAGCTCAGCAGGCCCAGATCACGTGACTGAGCATGCACTGTTCACGTGGCTGATCATACACTGATCACGTGACTGATCATGCACTGATCACGTGGCTATCATGCACTGATCACGTGGCTGATCATACACTGTTCACGTGTCTGACCATGCACTGATCACGTGGCTGATCATACACTGCTCACGTAACTGATCATGCACTGATCACGTGGCTGATCATACACTGATCAGTGGCTATCATGCACTGATTACTTGGCTGATCATACACTGATCACGTGACTGATCATGCACTGATCATCTGGCTATCATGCACTCATTAACTGGCTATCATGCACTGATCACGTGGTTGATCATACACTGATCACGAGACTGATCATGCACTGATCACGTCTATATCATGCACTGATCACATGACTGCCCATGCACTGATCACCCGGATGATCATACACTGATCATGCGACTGATCATGCACTGATCACGTGGCTATCATGCACTGCTCACGTGGCTGATCATGCAATGATCACGTAGCTACCATGTACTGGTCACGTGACTGATCATGCACTGATCACGTATTGATCATGCACTGATCATGTGGCTGATCATGCACTGATCACGTGGCTGATCATGCACTGATCACGTGACTGATCATGCACTGATCACGTGACTGATCATGCACTGATCACGTGGCTGATCATGCACTGATCACCTGCCTGGTCATGCACAGATCACGTGACAAATCATGAACTGATCACATAGCTATCATGAACTGATCACCTGGCTGATCATGCACTGATCACGTGGCTGATCATGCACTGATACCGTGACTGAGCATGGACTGATCACATGACTATCATGTAGTGATCACGTGACTTAATGGCGCTGATCATGTGACTGATCATGCACTGATCATGTTTGCTATCATACACTGATCATGTGCCTCTGGAGGCAATAAACAAAGAGCTGAGTAGGCACGAATCATACAGTCAGCAGGCAATAATCATGGAACTCAGCTGTGAGGAATCATGCTGCTCAGCTGGCAATAATCAAGCAGCTGAGCAGGCAGGAATTACGCAGCACAGCTGTCAATTGTCAAGCAGATGACAGGCAGGAATCGTGCAGCTCAGCTGGCAATTGTCAAGCAGATGAGCAGACAGTAATCACGCAGCTCAGCAGGCCCTGATCACGTGACTGAGCATGCACTGTTCACGTGGCTGATCATACACTGATCACGTGATGATCATGCACTGATCACTTGGATATCATGCACTGATCACGTGGCTGATCATACACTGTTCACGTGTCTGACCATGCACTGATCACGTGGCTGATCATACACTGCTCACGTAACTGATCATGCACTGATCACGTGGCTATCATGCACTGATCACGTGGCTGATCATGCACTGTTCACGTGGCTGATCACACACTGTCACGTGACATATCATGCACTGATCACGTGGCACTCATGCACTGATCACGTGGCTGATCATACTCTGCTCACGTAACTCATCATGCACACATCACGTGGCTATCATGCACTGCACGTGGCTCGTCATGGAATGATCACGTAGCTACCATATACTGGTCACGTGACTGATCATGCACTGATCACGTAAATGATCATGCACTGATCACGTGACTGATCATGCACTGATCACGTGACTGATCATGCACTGATCACGTGGCTATCATGCACTGCTCACGTGGCTGATCATGCAATGATCACGTAGCAACCATGTACTGGTCACGTGACTGATCATGCACTGATCACGTAATTGATCATGCACTGATCACGTGGCTCATCATGCACTGATCACGTGGCTGATCACACATGATCACGTGACTGATCATGCACTGATCACGTGGCTCATGCACTGATCACGTGGCTATCATGCACTGATCACGTGGATATCATGCACTGATCACGTGGCTGATCACACACGTATCACATGACTGATCATGCACTGATCACGTGGCTATCATGCACTGATCACGTGGCTATCATGCACTGATCATGCGGCTGATCATGCAATGATCACGTAGCTACCATGTACTGATCACGTGACTGATCATGCACTGATCACGTAATTGATCATGCACTGATCACGTGACTTATCATGCACTGATCACGTGAGTGATCATGCACTGATCACGTGACTGATCATGCACTGATCACGTGGCTATCATGCACTGATCACGTGGCTGATCATGCACTGATCACGTAGCTACCATACTGATCACGTGACTGATCATGCACTGATCACGTAACTGATCATGCACTGATCACGTGGCTGATCATGCACTGATCAGTGGCTATCATGCACTGATCACGTGGCTGATCATGCACTGATCACGTGACTGATCATGCACTGATCACTGGCTATCATGCACTCATTAACTGGCTATCATGCACTGATCACGTGGCTGATCATACACTGATCACGTGACTGATCATGCACTGATCACGTCTATATCATGCACTGATCACATGACTGTCATGCACTGATCACCCGGATGATCATACACTGATCATGTGACTGATCATGCACTGATCACGTGGCATCATGCACTGTCACGTGGCTGATCATGCAATGATCACGTAGCTACCATGTACTGATCACGTGAGTGATCATGCACTGATCACGTAATTGATCATGCACTGATCAGGTGACTTATCATGCACTGTTCACGTGAGTGATCATGCACTGATCACGTGACTGATCATGCACTGATCACGTGGCTATCATGCACTACTCACGTGGCTGATCATGCAATGATCATGTAGCTACCATGTACTGGTCAGGTGACTGATCATACACCCATCAGGTGACTGATCATGCACTGATCACGTGGCTATCATGCACTGATCACGTGGCTGATCATGCACTGATCACCTGCCTGGTCATGCACAGATCACGTGACAAATCATGAACTGATCACATAGCTATCATGAACTGATCACCTGGCTGATCATGCACTGATCACGTGGCTGATCATGCACTGATACCGTGACTGAGCATGGACTGATCACATGACTATCATGTAGTGATCACGTGACTTAATGGCGCTGATCATGTGACTGATCATGCGCTGATCATGTTTGCTATCATACACTGATCATGTGCCTCTGGAGGCAATAAACAAAGAGCTGAGTAGGCACGAATCAAACAGTCAGCAGGCAATAATCATGGAACTCAGGTGTGAGGAATCATGCTGCTCAGCTGGCAATAATCAAGCAGCTGAGCAGGCAGGAATTACGCAGCACAGCTGATAATTGTCAAGCAGATGACAGGCAGGAATCGTGCAGCTCAGCTGGCAATTGTCAAGCAGATGAGCAGACGGTAATCACGCAGCTCAGCAGGCCCAGATCACGTGACTGAGCATGCACTGTTCACGTGGCTGATCATACACTGATCACGTGACTGATCATGCACTGATCACGTGGCTATCATGCACTGATCACGTGGCTGATCATACACTGTTCACGTGTCTGACCATGCACTGATCACGTGGCTGATCATACACTGCTCACGTAACTGATCATGCACTGATCACGTGGCTGATCATGCACTGATCAGTGGCTATCATGCACTGATCACTTGGCTGATCATACACTGATCACGTGACTGATCATGCACTGATCATCTGGCTATCATGCACTCATTAACTGGCTATCATGCACTGATCACGTGGTTGATCATACACTGATCACGAGACTGATCATGCACTAATCACGTCTATATCATGCACTGATCACATGACTGCCCATGCACTGATCACCCGGATGATCATACACTGATCATGCGACAGATCATGCACTGATCACGTGGCTATCATGCACTGCTCACGTGGCTGATCATGCAATGATCACGTAGCTACCATGTACTGGTCACGTGAGTGATCATGCACTGATCACGTAATTGATCATGCACTGATCAGGTGACTTATCATGCACTGTTAACGTGAGTGATCATGCACTGATCACGTGACTGATCATGCACTGATCACGTGGCTATCATGCACTACTCACGTGGCTGATCATGCAATGATCATGTAGCTACCATGTACTGGTCAGGTGACTGATCATACACCCATCAGGTGACTGATCATGCACTGATCACGTGGCTATCATGCACTGATCACGTGGCTGATCATGCACTGATCACCTGCCTGGTCATGCACAGATCACGTGACAAATCATGAACTGATCACATAGCTATCATGAACTGATCACCTGGCTGATCATGCACTGATCACGTGGCTGATCATGCACTGATACCGTGACTGAGCATGGACTGATCACATGACTATCATGTAGTGATCACGTGACTTAATGGCGCTGATCATGTGACTGATCATGCGCTGATCATGTTTGCTATCATACACTGATCATGTGCCTCTGGAGGCAATAAACAAAGAGCTGAGTAGGCACGAATCAAACAGTCAGCAGGCAATAATCATGGAACTCAGGTGTGAGGAATCATGCTGCTCAGCTGGCAATAATCAAGCAGCTGAGCAGGCAGGAATTACGCAGCACAGCTGATAATTGTCAAGCAGATGACAGGCAGGAATCGTGCAGCTCAGCTGGCAATTGTCAAGCAGATGAGCAGACAGTAATCACGCAGCTCAGCAGGCCCTGATCACGTGACTGAGCATGCACTGTTCACGTGGCTGATCATACACTGATCACGTGACTGATCATGCACTGATCACGTGGCTATCATGCACTGATCACGTGGCTGATCATACACTGTTCACGTGTCTGACCATGCACTGATCACGTGGCTGATCATACACTGCTCACGTAACTGATCATGCACTGATCACGTGGCTGATCATGCACTGATCAGTGGCTATCATGCACTGATCACGTGGCTGATCATACACTGATCACGTGACTGATCATGCACTGATCACGTGGCTATCATGCACTGATCACGTGGCTGATCATACACTGATCACGTGTCTGATCATGCACTGATCACGTGGCTGATCATGCACTGATCACGTGACTGATCATGCACTGATCACGTGGCTGATCATGCACTGATCAGTGGCTATCATGCACTGATCACGTGGCTGATCATGCACTGATCACGTGACTGATCATGCACTGATCATCTGGCTATCATGCACTCATTCACTGGCTATCATGCACTGATCACGTGGCTGATCATACACTGATCACGTGACTGATCATGCACTGATCACGTCTATATCATGCACTGATCACGTGACTGATCATGCACTGATCACCCGGATGATCATACACTGATCATGTGACTGATCATGCACTGATCACGTGGCTATCATGCACTGATCACGTGGCTGATCATGCAATGATCACGTAGCTACCATGTACTGGTCACGTGACTGATCATGCACTGATCACGTAATTGATCATGCACTGATCAGGTGACTTATCATGCACTGTTCACGTGAGTGATCATGCACTGATCACGTGACTGATCATGCACTGATCACGTGGCTATCATGCACTACTCACGTGGCTGATCATGCAATGATCATGTAGCTACCATGTACCGGTCACGTGACTGATCATACACCCATCAGGTGACTGATCATGCACTGATCACGTGGCTATCATGCACTGATCACGTGGCTGATCATACACTGATCACCTGCCTGGTCATGCACAGATCACGTGACAAATCATGAACTGATCACATAGCTATCATGAACTGATCACCTGGCTGATCATGCACTGATCACGTGGCTGATCATGCACTGATACCGTGACTGAGCATGGACTGATCACATGACTATCATGTAGTGATCACGTGACTTAATGGCGCTGATCATGTGACTGATCATGCGCTGATCATGTTTGCTATCATACACTGATCATGTGCCTCTGGAGGCAATAAACAAAGAGCTGAGTAGGCACGAATCAAACAGTCAGCAGGCAATAATCATGGAACTCAGGTGTGAGGAATCATGCTGCTCAGCTGGCAATAATCAAGCAGCTGAGCAGGCAGGAATTACGCAGCACAGCTGATAATTGTCAAGCAGATGACAGGCAGGAATCGTGCAGCTCAGCTGGCAATTGTCAAGCAGATGAGCAGACGGTAATCACGCAGCTCAGCAGGCCCAGATCACGTGACTGAGCATGCACTGTTCACGTGGCTGATCATACACTGATCACGTGACTGATCATGCACTGATCACGTGGCTATCATGCACTGATCACGTGGCTGATCATACACTGTTCACGTGTCTGACCATGCACTGATCACGTGGCTGATCATACACTGCTCACGTAACTGATCATGCACTGATCACGTGGCTGATCATGCACTGATCAGTGGCTATCATGCACTATTACTTGGCTGATCATACACTGATCACGTGACTGATCATGCACTGATCACTGGCTATCGTGCACTCATTAACTGGCTATCATGCACTGATCACGTGGCTGATCATACACTGATCACGAGACTGATCATGCACTAATCACGTCTATATCATGCACTGATCACATGACTGCCCATGCACTGATCACGGATGATCATACACTGATCATGCGACTGATCATGCACTGATCACGTGGCTATCATGCACTGCTCACGGCTGATCATGCAATGATCACGTAGCTACCATGTACTGGTCACGTGACTGATCATGCACTGATCACGTAATTGATCATGCACTGATCACGTGACTGATCATGCACTGATCACGTGGCTGATCATGCACTGATCACGTGACTGATCATGCACTGATCACGTGCCTGATCATGCACTGATCACGTGACTGATCATGCACTGATCACCTGCCTGGTCATGCACAGATCACGTGACAAATCATGAACTGATCACATAGCTATCATGAACTGATCACCTGGCTGATCATGCACTGATCACGTGGCTGATCATGCACTGATACCGTGACTGAGCATGGACTGATCACATGACTATCATGTAGTGATCACGTGACTTAATGGCGCTGATCATGTGACTGATCATGCACTGATCATGTTTGCTATCATACACTGATCATGTGCCTCTGGAGGCAATAAACAAAGAGCTGAGTAGGCACGAATCATACAGTCAGCAGGCAATAATCATGGAACTCAGCTGTGAGGAATCATGCTGCTCAGCTGGCAATAATCAAGCAGCTGAGCAGGCAGGAATTACGCAGCACAGCTGTCAATTGTCAAGCAGATGACAGGCAGGAATCGTGCAGCTCAGCTGGCAATTGTCAAGCAGATGAGCAGACAGTAATCACGCAGCTCAGCAGGCCCTGATCACGTGACTGAGCATGCACTGTTCACGTGGCTGATCATGCACTGATCACGTGGATATCATGCACTGATCACGTGGCTGATCATACACTGTTCACGTGTCTGACCATGCACTGATCACGTGGCTGATCATACACTGCTCACGTAACTGATCATGCACTGATCACGTGGCTATCATGCACTGATCACGTGGCTGATCATGCACTGTTCACGTGGCTGATCACACACTGTCACGTGACATATCATGCACTGATCACGTGGCACTCATGCACTGATCACGTGGCTGATCATACTCTGCTCACGTAACTCATCATGCACACATCACGTGGCTATCATGCACTGCTCACGTGGCTGTCATGGAATGATCACATAGCTACCATATACTGGTCACGTGACTGATCATGCACAGATCACGAATGATCATGCACTGTTCACGTGACTGATCATGCACTGATCACGTGACTGATCATGCACTGATCACGTGGCTATCATGCACTGCTCACGTGGCTGATCATGCAATGATCACGTAGCAACCATGTACTGGTCACGTGACTGATCATGCACTGATCACGTAATTGATCATGCACTGATCACGTGGCTCATCATGCACTGATCACGTGGCTGATCACACATGATCACGTGACTGATCATGCACTGATCACGTGGCTATCATGCACTGATCACGTGGCTATCATGCACTGATCACGTGGCTATCATGCACTGATCACGTGGCTGATCACACACGTATCACGTGACTGATCATGCACTGATCACGTGGCTATCATGCACTGATCACGTGGCTATCATGCACTGATCACGTGGCTGATCATGCAATGATCACGTAGCTACCATGTACTGGTCACGTGACTGATCATGCACTGATCACGTAATTGATCATGCACTGATCACGTGACTGATCATGCACTGATCACGTGGCTGATCATGCACTGATCACGTGACTGATCATGCACTGATCACGTGGCTATCATGCACTGATCACGTGGCTGATCATGCACTGATCACGTAGCTACCATGCACTGATCACGTGACTGATCATGCACTGATCACGTAACTGATCATGCACTGATCACGTGGCTGATCATGCACTGATCAGTGGCTATCATGCACTGATCACGTGGCTGATCATGCACTGATCACGTGACTGATCATGCACTGATCACTGGCTATCATGCACTCATCACTGGCTATCATGCACTGATCACGTGGCTGATCATGCACTGATCACGTGACTGATCATGCACTGATCACGTCTATATCATGCACTGATCACGTGACTGCCATGCACTGATCACGTGGATGATCATACACTGATCATGTGACTGATCATGCACTGATCACGTGGCTATCATGCACTGATCACGTGGCTGATCATGCAATGATCACGTAGCTATCATGTACTGATCACGTGTGATCATGCACTGATCACGTAATTGATCATGCACTGATCAGGTGACTTATCATGCACTGATCACGTGACTGATCATGCACTGATCACGTGACTGATCATGCACTGATCACGTGGCTATCATGCACTACTCACGTGGCTGATCATGCAATGATCATGTAGCTACCATGTACTGGTCACGTGACTGATCATACACCCATCAGGTGACTGATCATGCACTGATCACGTGGCTATCATGCACTGATCACGTGGCTGATCATGCACTGATCACCTGCCTGGTCATGCACTGATCACGTGACAAATCATGCACTGATCACGTAGCTATCATGAACTGATCACCTGGCTGATCATGCACTGATCACGTGGCTGATCATGCACTGATACCGTGACTGAGCATGGACTGATCACATGACTATCATGTAGTGATCACGTGACTTAATGGCGCTGATCATGTGACTGATCATGCGCTGATCATGTTTGCTATCATACACTGATCATGTGCCTCTGGAGGCAATAAACAAAGAGCTGAGTAGGCACGAATCAAACAGTCAGCAGGCAATAATCATGGAACTCAGGTGTGAGGAATCATGCTGCTCAGCTGGCAATAATCAAGCAGCTGAGCAGGCAGGAATTACGCAGCACAGCTGATAATTGTCAAGCAGATGACAGGCAGGAATCGTGCAGCTCAGCTGGCAATTGTCAAGCAGATGAGCAGACGGTAATCACGCAGCTCAGCAGGCCCAGATCACGTGACTGAGCATGCACTGTTCACGTGGCTGATCATACACTGATCACGTGACTGATCATGCACTGATCACGTGGCTATCATGCACTGATCACGTGGCTGATCATACACTGTTCACGTGTCTGACCATGCACTGATCACGTGGCTGATCATACACTGCTCACGTAACTGATCATGCACTGATCACGTGGCTGATCATGCACTGATCAGTGGCTATCATGCACTTTTCACGTGGCTGATCATACACTGATCACGTGACTGATCATGCACTGATCATCTGGCTATCATGCACTCATTAACTGGCTATCATGCACTGATCACGTGGTTGATCATACACTGATCACGAGACTGATCATGCACTGATCACGTCTATATCATGCACTGATCACATGACTGCCCATGCACTGATCACCCGGATGATCATACACTGATCATGTGACTGATCATGCACTGATCACGTGGCTATCATGCACTGCTCACGTGGCTGATCATGCAATGATCACGTAGCTACCATGTACTGGTCACGTGAGTGATCATGCACTGATCACGTAATTGATCATGCACTGATCAGGTGACTTATCATGCACTGTTAACGTGAGTGATCATGCACTGATCACGTGACTGATCATGCACTGATCACGTGGCTATCATGCACTACTCACGTGGCTGATCATGCAATGATCATGTAGCTACCATGTACTGGTCACGTGACTGATCATACACCCATCAGGTGACTGATCATGCACTGATCACGTGGCTATCATGCACTGATCACGTGGCTGATCATGCACTGATCACCTGCCTGGTCATGCACTGATCACGTGACAAATCATGAACTGATCACATAGCTATCATGAACTGATCACCTGGCTGATCATGCACTGATCACGTGGCTGATCATGCACTGATACCGTGACTGAGCATGGACTGATCACATGACTATCATGTAGTGATCACGTGACTTAATGGCGCTGATCATGTGACTGATCATGCACTGATCATGTTTGCTATCATACACTGATCATGTGCCTCTGGAGGCAATAAACAAAGAGCTGAGTAGGCACGAATCAAACAGTCAGCAGGCAATAATCATGGAACTCAGGTGTGAGGAATCATGCTGCTCAGCTGGCAATAATCAAGCAGCTGAGCAGGCAGGAATTACGCAGCACAGCTGATAATTGTCAAGCAGATGACAGGCAGGAATCGTGCAGCTCAGCTGGCAATTGTCAAGCAGATGAGCAGACAGTAATCACGCAGCTCAGCAGGCCCAGATCACGTGACTGAGCATGCACTGTTCACGTGGCTGATCATACACTGATCACGTGACTGATCATGCACTGATCACGTGGCTATCATGCACTGATCACGTGGCTGATCATACACTGTTCACGTGTCTGACCATGCACTGATCACGTGGCTGATCATACACTGCTCACGTAACTGATCATGCACTGATCACGTGGCTGATCATGCACTGATCACGTGGCTATCATGCACTGATCACGTGGCTGATCATACACTGATCACGTGACTGATCATGCACTGATCACGTGGCTATCATGCACTGATCACGTGGCTGATCATGCACTGATCACGTGACTGATCATGCACTGATCACGTGGCTGATCATGCACTGATCACGTGACTGATCATGCACTGATCACGTGGCTGATCATGCACTGATCAGTGGCTATCATGCACTGATCACGTGGCTGATCATGCACTGATCACGTGACTGATCATGCACTGATCACTGGCTATCATGCACTCATTCACTGGCTATCATGCACTGATCACGTGGCTGATCATGCACTGATCACGTGACTGATCATGCACTGATCACGTCTATATCATGCACTGATCACATGACTGATCATGCACTGATCACGTGGATGATCATGCACTGATCATGTGACTGATCATGCACTGATCACGTGGCTATCATGCACTGATCACGTGGCTGATCATGCAATGATCACGTGGCTACCATGTACTGATCACGTGACTGATCATGCACTGATCACGTAATTGATCATGCACTGATCAGGTGACTTATCATGCACTGTTCACGTGACTGATCATGCACTGATCACGTGACTGATCATGCACTGATCACGTGGCTATCATGCACTACTCACGTGGCTGATCATGCAATGATCATGTAGCTACCATGTACCGGTCACGTGACTGATCATACACCCATCAGGTGACTGATCATGCACTGATCACGTGGCTATCATGCACTGATCACGTGGCTGATCATGCACTGATCACCTGCCTGGTCATGCACAGATCACGTGACAAATCATGAACTGATCACATAGCTATCATGAACTGATCACCTGGCTGATCATGCACTGATCACGTGGCTGATCATGCACTGATACCGTGACTGAGCATGGACTGATCACATGACTATCATGTAGTGATCACGTGACTTAATGGCGCTGATCATGTGACTGATCATGCACTGATCATGTTTGCTATCATACACTGATCATGTGCCTCTGGAGGCAATAAACAAAGAGCTGAGTAGGCACGAATCAAACAGTCAGCAGGCAATAATCATGGAACTCAGGTGTGAGGAATCATGCTGCTCAGCTGGCAATAATCAAGCAGCTGAGCAGGCAGGAATTACGCAGCACAGCTGATAATTGTCAAGCAGATGACAGGCAGGAATCGTGCAGCTCAGCTGGCAATTGTCAAGCAGATGAGCAGACAGTAATCACGCAGCTCAGCAGGCCCAGATCACGTGACTGAGCATGCACTGTTCACGTGGCTGATCATACACTGATCACGTGACTGATCATGCACTGATCACGTGGCTATCATGCACTGATCACGTGGCTGATCATACACTGTTCACGTGTCTGACCATGCACTGATCACGTGGCTGATCATACACTGCTCACGTAACTGATCATGCACTGATCACGTGGCTGATCATGCACTGATCAGTGGCTATCATGCACTGATTACGTGGCTGATCATACACTGATCACGTGACTGATCATGCACTGATCATCTGGCTATCATGCACTCATTAACTGGCTATCATGCACTGATCACGTGGTTGATCATACACTGATCACGTGACTGATCATGCACTGATCACGTCTATATCATGCACTGATCACATGACTGCCCATGCACTGATCACCCGGATGATCATACACTGATCATGTGACAGATCATGCACTGATCACGTGGCTATCATGCACTGCTCACGTGGCTGATCATGCAATGATCACGTAGCTACCATGTACTGGTCACGTGACTGATCATGCACTGATCACGTAATTGATCATGCACTGATCACGTGACTTATCATGCACTGTTCACGTGAGTGATCATGCACTGATCACGTGACTGATCATGCACTGATCACGTGGCTATCATGCACTGCTCACGTGGCTGATCATGCAATGATCACGTAGCTACCATGCACTGATCACGTGACTGATCATGCACTGATCACCTGCCTGATCATGCACTGATCACGTGACAAATCATGCACTGATCACATGGCTATCATGAACTGATCACCTGGCTGATCATGCACTGATCACGTGGCTGATCATGCACTGATACCGTGACTGAGCATGGACTGATCACATGACTATCATGTAGTGATCACGTGACTTAATGGCGCTGATCATGTGACTGATCATGCACTGATCATGTTTGCTATCATACACTGATCATGTGCCTCTGGAGGCAATAAACAAAGAGCTGAGTAGGCACGAATCAAACAGTCAGCAGGCAATAATCATGGAACTCAGTGTGAGGAATCATGCTGCTCAGCTGGCAATAATCAAGCAGCTGAGCAGGCAGGAATTACGCAGCACAGCTGTCAATTGTCAAGCAGATGACAGGCAGGAATCGTGCAGCTCAGCTGGCAATTGTCAAGCAGATGAGCAGACAGTAATCACGCAGCTCAGCAGGCCCTGATCACGTGACTGAGCATGCACTGTTCACGTGGCTGATCATACACTGATCACGTGATGATCATGCACTGATCACTTGGATATCATGCACTGATCACGTGGCTGATCATACACTGTTCACGTGTCTGACCATGCACTGATCACGTGGCTGATCATACACTGCTCACGTAACTGATCATGCACTGATCACGTGGCTATCATGCACTGATCACGTGGCTGAACATGCACTGTTCACGTGGCTGATCACACACCTGTCACGTGACATATCATGCACTGATCACGTGGCACTCATGCACTGATCACGTGGCTGATCATACTCTGCTCACGTAACTCATCATGCACACATCACGTGGCTATCATGCACTGCTCACGTGGCTCGTCATGGAATGATCACGTAGCTACCATATACTGGTCACGTGACTGATCATGCACTGATCACGTAAATGATCATGCACTGTTCACGTGACTGATCATGCACTGATCACGTGACTGATCATGCACTGATCACGTGGCTATCATGCACTGCTCACGTGGCTGATCATGCACTGATCACGTAGCAACCATGTACTGGTCACGTGACTGATCATGCACTGATCACGAATTGATCATGCACTGATCACGTGGCTCATCATGCACTGATCACGTGGCTGATCACACTGATCACGTGACTGATCATGCACTGATCACGTGGCTATCATGCACTGATCACGTGGCTATCATGCACTGATCACGTGGATATCATGCACTGATCACGTGGCTGATCACACACGATCACATGACTGATCATGCACTGATCACGTGGCTATCATGCACTGATCACGTGGCTATCATGCACTGATCACGTGGCTGATCATGCACTGATCACGTAGCTACCATGTACTGGTCACGTGACTGATCATGCACTGATCACGTAATTGATCATGCACTGATCAGGTGACTTATCATGCACTGTTCACGTGAGTGATCATGCACTGATCACGTGACTGATCATGCACTGATCACGTGGCTATCATGCACTACTCACGTGGCTGATCATGCAATGATCATGTAGCTACCATGTACTGGTCACGTGACTGATCATACACCCATCAGGTGACTGATCATGCACTGATCACGTGGCTATCATGCACTGATCACGTGGCTGATCATGCACTGATCACCTGCCTGGTCATGCACTGATCACGTGACAAATCATGCACTGATCACATAGCTATCATGAACTGATCACCTGGCTGATCATGCACTGATCACGTGGCTGATCATGCACTGATACCGTGACTGAGCATGGACTGATCACATGACTATCATGTAGTGATCACGTGACTTAATGGCGCTGATCATGTGACTGATCATGCGCTGATCATGTTTGCTATCATACACTGATCATGTGCCTCTGGAGGCAATAAACAAAGAGCTGAGTAGGCACGAATCAAACAGTCAGCAGGCAATAATCATGGAACTCAGGTGTGAGGAATCATGCTGCTCAGCTGGCAATAATCAAGCAGCTGAGCAGGCAGGAATTACGCAGCACAGCTGATAATTGTCAAGCAGATGACAGGCAGGAATCGTGCAGCTCAGCTGGCAATTGTCAAGCAGATGAGCAGACAGTAATCACGCAGCTCAGCAGGCCCAGATCACGTGACTGAGCATGCACTGTTCACGTGGCTGATCATACACTGATCACGTGACTGATCATGCACTGATCACGTGGCTATCATGCACTGATCACGTGGCTGATCATACACTGTTCACGTGTCTGACCATGCACTGATCACGTGGCTGATCATACACTGCTCACGTAACTGATCATGCACTGATCACGTGGCTGATCATGCACTGATCAGTGGCTATCATGCACTGATCACGTGGCTGATCATACACTGATCACGTGACTGATCATGCACTGATCATCTGGCTATCATGCACTCATTAACTGGCTATCATGCACTGATCACGTGGCTGATCATGCACTGATCACGTGACTGATCATGCACTGATCACGTCTATATCATGCACTGATCACATGACTGATCATGCACTGATCACCCGGATGATCATACACTGATCATGTGACTGATCATGCACTGATCACGTGGCTATCATGCACTGCTCACGTGGCTGATCATGCAATGATCACGTAGCTACCATGTACTGGTCACGTGACTGATCATGCACTGATCACGTAATTGATCATGCACTGATCACGTGACTTATCATGCACTGTTCACGTGAGTGATCATGCACTGATCACGTGACTGATCATGCACTGATCACGTGGCTATCATGCACTACTCACGTGGCTGATCATGCAATGATCATGTAGCTACCATGTACTGGTCACGTGACTGATCATACACCCATCAGGTGACTGATCATGCACTGATCACGTGGCTATCATGCACTGATCACGTGGCTGATCATGCACTGATCACCTGCCTGGTCATGCACAGATCACGTGACAATCATGCACTGATCACATAGCTATCATGAACTGATCACCTGGCTGATCATGCACTGATCACGTGGCTGATCATGCACTGATACCGTGACTGAGCATGGACTGATCACATGACTATCATGTAGTGATCACGTGACTTAATGGCGCTGATCATGTGACTGATCATGCGCTGATCATGTTTGCTATCATACACTGATCATGTGCCTCTGGAGGCAATAAACAAAGAGCTGAGTAGGCACGAATCAAACAGTCAGCAGGCAATAATCATGGAACTCAGGTGTGAGGAATCATGCTGCTCAGCTGGCAATAATCAAGCAGCTGAGCAGGCAGGAATTACGCAGCACAGCTGATAATTGTCAAGCAGATGACAGGCAGGAATCGTGCAGCTCAGCTGGCAATTGTCAAGCAGATGAGCAGACAGTAATCACGCAGCTCAGCAGGCCCAGATCACGTGACTGAGCATGCACTGTTCACGTGGCTGATCATACACTGATCACGTGACTGATCATGCACTGATCACGTGGCTATCATGCACTGATCACGTGGCTGATCATACACTGTTCACGTGTCTGACCATGCACTGATCACGTGGCTGATCATACACTGCTCACGTAACTGATCATGCACTGATCACGTGGCTGATCATGCACTGATCACGTGGCTGATCATGCACTGATCACGTGGCTGATCATACACTGATCACGTGACTGATCATGCACTGATCACGTGGCTATCATGCACTGATCACGTGGCTGATCATACACTGATCACGTGACTGATCATGCACTGATCACGTGGCTGATCATGCACTGATCACGTGACTGATCATGCACTGATCACGTGGCTGATCATGCACTGATCACGTGGCTATCATGCACTGATCACGTGGCTGATCATGCACTGATCACGTGACTGATCATGCACTGATCACTGGCTATCATGCACTCATCACTGGCTATCATGCACTGATCACGTGGCTGATCATGCACTGATCACGTGACTGATCATGCACTGATCACGTCTATATCATGCACTGATCACGTGACTGATCATGCACTGATCACGTGGATGATCATGCACTGATCATGTGACTGATCATGCACTGATCACGTGGCTATCATGCACTGATCACGTGGCTGATCATGCACTGATCACGTGGCTATCATGTACTGATCACGTGACTGATCATGCACTGATCACGTAATTGATCATGCACTGATCACGTGACTTATCATGCACTGTTCACGTGACTGATCATGCACTGATCACGTGACTGATCATGCACTGATCACGTGGCTATCATGCACTACTCACGTGGCTGATCATGCAATGATCATGTAGCTACCATGTACTGGTCACGTGACTGATCATACACCCATCAGGTGACTGATCATGCACTGATCACGTGGCTATCATGCACTGATCACGTGGCTGATCATGCACTGATCACCTGCCTGGTCATGCACAGATCACGTGACAAATCATGAACTGATCACGTAGCTATCATGAACTGATCACCTGGCTGATCATGCACTGATCACGTGGCTGATCATGCACTGATACCGTGACTGAGCATGGACTGATCACATGACTATCATGTAGTGATCACGTGACTTAATGGCGCTGATCATGTGACTGATCATGCGCTGATCATGTTTGCTATCATACACTGATCATGTGCCTCTGGAGGCAATAAACAAAGAGCTGAGTAGGCACGAATCAAACAGTCAGCAGGCAATAATCATGGAACTCAGGTGTGAGGAATCATGCTGCTCAGCTGGCAATAATCAAGCAGCTGAGCAGGCAGGAATTACGCAGCACAGCTGATAATTGTCAAGCAGATGACAGGCAGGAATCGTGCAGCTCAGCTGGCAATTGTCAAGCAGATGAGCAGACAGTAATCACGCAGCTCAGCAGGCCCAGATCACGTGACTGAGCATGCACTGTTCACGTGGCTGATCATACACTGATCACGTGACTGATCATGCACTGATCACGTGGCTATCATGCACTGATCACGTGGCTGATCATACACTGTTCACGTGTCTGACCATGCACTGATCACGTGGCTGATCATACACTGCTCACGTAACTGATCATGCACTGATCACGTGGCTGATCATGCACTGATCAGTGGCTATCATGCACTGATACGTGGCTGATCATACACTGATCACGTGACTGATCATGCACTGATCACTGGCTATCATGCACTCATTAACTGGCTATCATGCACTGATCACGTGGTTGATCATACACTGATCACGTGACTGATCATGCACTGATCACGTCTATATCATGCACTGATCACATGATCATGCACTGATCACCCGGATGATCATACACTGATCATGTGACTGATCATGCACTGATCACGTGGCTATCATGCACTGCTCACGTGGCTGATCATGCAATGATCACGTAGCTACCATGTACTGGTCACGTGACTGATCATGCACTGATCACGTAATTGATCATGCACTGATCACGTGACTTATCATGCACTGTTCACGTGAGTGATCATGCACTGATCACGTGACTGATCATGCACTGATCACGTGGCTATCATGCACTGATCATGTGGCTGATCATGCACTGATCACGTGGCTATCATGCACTGATCACGTGACTGATCATGCACTGATCACCTGCCTGGTCATGCACTGATCACGTGACAAATCATGCACTGATCACATGGCTATCATGAACTGATCACCTGGCTGATCATGCACTGATCACGTGGCTGATCATGCACTGATACCGTGACTGAGCATGGACTGATCACATGACTATCATGTAGTGATCACGTGACTTAATGGCGCTGATCATGTGACTGATCATGCACTGATCATGTTTGCTATCATACACTGATCATGTGCCTCTGGAGGCAATAAACAAAGAGCTGAGTAGGCACGAATCAAACAGTCAGCAGGCAATAATCATGGAACTCAGCTGTGAGGAATCATGCTGCTCAGCTGGCAATAATCAAGCAGCTGAGCAGGCAGGAATTACGCAGCACAGCTGGCAATTGTCAAGCAGATGACAGGCAGGAATCGTGCAGCTCAGCTGGCAATTGTCAAGCAGATGAGCAGACAGTAATCACGCAGCTCAGCAGGCCCTGATCACGTGACTGAGCATGCACTGTTCACGTGGCTGATCATACACTGATCACGTGATGATCATGCACTGATCACTTGGATATCATGCACTGATCACGTGGCTGATCATACACTGTTCACGTGTCTGACCATGCACTGATCACGTGGCTGATCATACACTGCTCACGTAACTGATCATGCACTGATCACGTGGCTATCATGCACTGATCACGTGGCTGAACATGCACTGTTCACGTGGCTGATCACACACCTGTCACGTGACATATCATGCACTGATCACGTGGCACTCATGCACTGATCACGTGGCTGATCATACTCTGCTCACGTAACTGATCATGCACACATCACGTGGCTATCATGCACTGCTCACGTGGCTGTCATGGAATGATCACATAGCTACCATATACTGGTCACGTGACTGATCATGCACTGATCACGTAAATGATCATGCACTGTTCACGTGACTGATCATGCACTGATCACGTGACTGATCATGCACTGATCACGTGGCTATCATGCACTGCTCACGTGGCTGATCATGCAATGATCACGTAGCAACCATGTACTGGTCACGTGACTGATCATGCACTGATCACGTAATTGATCATGCACTGATCACGTGGCTCATCATGCACTGATCACGTGGCTGATCACACTGATCACGTGACTGATCATGCACTGATCACGTGGCTCTCATGCACTGATCACGTGGCTATCATGCACTGATCACGTGGATATCATGCACTGATCACGTGGCTGATCACACACGATCACATGACTGATCATGCACTGATCACGTGGCTATCATGCACTGATCACGTGGCTATCATGCACTGATCACGTGGCTGATCATGCAATGATCACGTAGCTACCATGTACTGGTCACGTGACTGATCATGCACTGATCACGTAATTGATCATGCACTGATCACGTGACTGATCATGCACTGATCACGTGGCTGATCATGCACTGATCACGTGACTGATCATGCACTGATCACGTGGCTATCATGCACTGATCACGTGGCTGATCATGCACTGATCACGTAGCTACCATGCACTGATCACGTGACTGATCATGCACTGATCACGTAACTGATCATGCACTGATCACGTGGCTGATCATGCACTGATCAGTGGCTATCATGCACTGATCACGTGGCTGATCATGCACTGATCACGTGACTGATCATGCACTGATCACTGGCTATCATGCACTCATTCACTGGCTATCATGCACTGATCACGTGGCTGATCATGCACTGATCACGTGACTGATCATGCACTGATCACGTCTATATCATGCACTGATCACATGACTGCATGCACTGATCACGTGGATGATCATACACTGATCATGTGACTGATCATGCACTGATCACGTGGCTATCATGCACTGATCACGTGGCTGATCATGCACTGATCACGTAGCTATCATGCACTGATCACGTGACTGATCATGCACTGATCACGTAATTGATCATGCACTGATCACGTGACTTATCATGCACTGTTCACGTGACTGATCATGCACTGATCACGTGACTGATCATGCACTGATCACGTGGCTATCATGCACTACTCACGTGGCTGATCATGCAATGATCATGTAGCTACCATGTACCGGTCACGTGACTGATCATACACCCATCAGGTGACTGATCATGCACTGATCACGTGGCTATCATGCACTGATCACGTGGCTGATCATGCACTGATCACCTGCCTGGTCATGCACTGATCACGTGACAAATCATGCACTGATCACATAGCTATCATGAACTGATCACCTGGCTGATCATGCACTGATCACGTGGCTGATCATGCACTGATACCGTGACTGAGCATGGACTGATCACATGACTATCATGTAGTGATCACGTGACTTAATGGCGCTGATCATGTGACTGATCATGCGCTGATCATGTTTGCTATCATACACTGATCATGTGCCTCTGGAGGCAATAAACAAAGAGCTGAGTAGGCACGAATCAAACAGTCAGCAGGCAATAATCATGGAACTCAGGTGTGAGGAATCATGCTGCTCAGCTGGCAATAATCAAGCAGCTGAGCAGGCAGGAATTACGCAGCACAGCTGATAATTGTCAAGCAGATGACAGGCAGGAATCGTGCAGCTCAGCTGGCAATTGTCAAGCAGATGAGCAGACAGTAATCACGCAGCTCAGCAGGCCCAGATCACGTGACTGAGCATGCACTGTTCACGTGGCTGATCATACACTGATCACGTGACTGATCATGCACTGATCACGTGGCTATCATGCACTGATCACGTGGCTGATCATACACTGTTCACGTGTCTGACCATGCACTGATCACGTGGCTGATCATACACTGCTCACGTAACTGATCATGCACTGATCACGTGGCTGATCATGCACTGATCAGTGGCTATCATGCACTGATCACTTGGCTGATCATACACTGATCACGTGACTGATCATGCACTGATCATCTGGCTATCATGCACTCATTAACTGGCTATCATGCACTGATCACGTGGTTGATCATACACTGATCACGTGACTGATCATGCACTAATCACGTCTATATCATGCACTGATCACATGACTGCCCATGCACTGATCACCCGGATGATCATACACTGATCATGCGACTGATCATGCACTGATCACGTGGCTATCATGCACTGCTCACGAGGCTGATCATGCAATGATCACGTAGCTACCATGTACTGGTCACGTGACTGATCATGCACTGATCACGTAATTGATCATGCACTGATCACGTGACTTATCATGCACTGATCACGTGACTGATCATGCACTGATCACGTGACTGATCATGCACTGATCTCGTGGCTATCATGCACGGCTCATGTGGCTGATCATGCAATGATCACCTAGCTACCATATACTGGTCACATGACTGATCATGCACTGATCACGTGACTGATCATGCACTGATCACGTGGCTGATCATGCACTGATCACGTGCCTGATCATGCACTGATCACGTGACTGATCATGCACTGATCACGTGACTGATCATGCACTGATCACGTGACTGATCATGCACTGATCACCTGCCTGGTCATGCACTGATCACGTGACAAATCATGAACTGATCACATAGCTATCATGAACTGATCACCTGGCTGATCATGCACTGATCACGTGGCTGATCATGCACTGATACCGTGACTGAGCATGGACTGATCACATGACTATCATGTAGTGATCACGTGACTTAATGGCGCTGATCATGTGACTGATCATGCACTGATCATGTTTGCTATCATACACTGATCATGTGCCTCTGGAGGCAATAAACAAAGAGCTGAGTAGGCACGAATCAAACAGTCAGCAGGCAATAATCATGGAACTCAGCTGTGAGGAATCATGCTGCTCAGCTGGCAATAATCAAGCAGCTGAGCAGGCAGGAATTACGCAGCACAGCTGGCAATTGTCAAGCAGATGACAGGCAGGAATCGTGCAGCTCAGCTGGCAATTGTCAAGCAGATGAGCAGACAGTAATCACGCAGCTCAGCAGGCCCTGATCACGTGACTGAGCATGCACTGTTCACGTGGCTGATCATACACTGATCACGTGATGATCATGCACTGATCACTTGGATATCATGCACTGATCACGTGGCTGATCATACACTGTTCACGTGTCTGACCATGCACTGATCACGTGGCTGATCATACACTGCTCACGTAACTGATCATGCACTGATCACGTGGCTATCATGCACTGATCACGTGGCTGAACATGCACTGTTCACGTGGCTGATCACACACCTGTCACGTGACATATCATGCACTGATCACGTGGCACTCATGCACTGATCACGTGGCTGATCATACTCTGCTCACGTAACTGATCATGCACACATCACGTGGCTATCATGCACTGCTCACGTGGCTCGTCATGGAATGATCACATAGCTACCATATACTGGTCACGTGACTGATCATGCACAGATCACGTAAATGATCATGCACTGTTCACGTGACTGATCATGTACTGATCACGTGACTGATCATGCACTGATCACGTGGCTATCATGCACTGCTCACGTGGCTGATCATGCAATGATCACGTAGCAACCATGTACTGGTCACGTGACTGATCATGCACTGATCACGTAATTGATCCTGCACTGATCACGTGGCTCATCATGCACTGATCACGTGGCTGATCACACATGTATCACGTGACTGATCATGCACTGATCACGTGGCTATCATGCACTGATCACGTGGCTATCATGCACTGATCACGTGGATATCATGCACTGATCACGTGGCTGATCACACACGATCACATGACTGATCATGCACTGATCACGTGGCTATCATGCACTGATCACGTGGCTATCATGCACTGATCACGTGGCTGATCATGCACTGATCACGTAGCTATCATGCACTGATCACGTGACTGATCATGCACTGATCACGTGACTGATCATGCACTGATCACGTGACTGATCATGCACTGATCACGTGACTGATCATGCACTGATCACGTGGCTATCATGCACTGATCACGTGGCTGATCATGCACTGATCACGTAGCTATCATGCACTGATCACGTGACTGATCATGCACTGATCACGAACTGATCATGCACTGATCACGTGGCTGATCATGCACTGATCACGTGGCTGATCATGCACTGATCACGTGACTGATCATGCACTGATCACGTGACTGATCATGCACTGATCACGTGGCTATCATGCACTGATCACGTGGCTGATCATGCACTGATCACGTGCCTGATCATGCACTGATCACATGACTGATCATGCACTGATCACGTGACTGATCATGCACTGATCACGTGGCTATCATGCACTGATCACGTGACTGATCATGCACTGATCACGTCTATATCATGCACTGATCACGTGACTGATCATGCACTGATCACGTGGCTGATCATGCACTGATCACGTGACTGATCATGCACTGATCACGTGGCTGATCATGCACTGATCACGTGACTGATCATGCACTGATCACGTGACTGATCATGCACTGATCACGTGACTGATCATGCACTGATCACGTGGCTATCATGCACTGATCACGTGGCTGATCATGCACTGATCACGTGGCTATCATGCACTGATCACGTGACTGATCATGCACTGATCACGTGACTGATCATGCACTGATCACGTGGCTATCATGCACTGATCACGTGGCTGATCATGCACTGATCACGTGACTGATCATGCACTGATCACGTCTATATCATGCACTGATCACGTGACTGATCATGCACTGATCACGTGGCTGATCATGCACTGATCATGTGACTGATCATGCACTGATCACGTGGCTATCATGCACTGATCACGTGGCTGATCATGCACTGATCACGTAGCTACCATGCACTGATCACGTGACTGATCATGCACTGATCACGTAATTGATCATGCACTGATCACGTGACTTATCATGCACTGATCACGTGAGTGATCATGCACTGATCACGTGACTGATCATGCACTGATCACGTGGCTATCATGCACTGCTCACGTGGCTGATCATGCAATGATCACGTAGCTACCATGTACTGGTCACGTGACTGATCATGCACTGATCACGTGACTGATCATGCACTGATCACGTGGCTGATCATGCACTGATCACGTGGCTGATCATGCACTGATCACGTGACTGATCATGCACTGATCACGTGACTGATCATGCACTGATCACGTGACTGATCATGCACTGATCACGTGGCTGATCATGCACTGATCACGTGACAGATCATGCACTGATCACGTGGCTGATCATGCACTGATACCGTGACTGAGCATGGACTGATCACATGACTATCATGTAGTGATCACGTGACTTAATGGCGCTGATCATGTGACTGATCATGCACTGATCATGTTTGCTATCATACACTGATCATGTGCCTCTGGAGGCAATAAACAAAGAGCTGAGTAGGCACGAATCAAACAGTCAGCAGGCAATAATCATGGAACTCAGCTGTGAGGAATCATGCTGCTCAGCTGGCAATAATCAAGCAGCTGAGCAGGCAGGAATTACGCAGCACAGCTGGCAATTGTCAAGCAGATGACAGGCAGGAATCGTGCAGCTCAGCTGGCAATTGTCAAGCAGATGAGCAGACAGTAATCACGCAGCTCAGCAGGCCCTGATCACGTGACTGAGCATGCACTGTTCACGTGGCTGATCATACACTGATCACGTGATGATCATGCACTGATCACTTGGATATCATGCACTGATCACGTGGCTGATCATACACTGTTCACGTGTCTGACCATGCACTGATCACGTGGCTGATCATACACTGCTCACGTAACTGATCATGCACTGATCACGTGGCTATCATGCACTGATCACGTGGCTGAACATGCACTGTTCACGTGGCTGATCACACACTGTCACGTGACATATCATGCACTGATCACGTGGCACTCATGCACTGATCACGTGGCTGATCATACTCTGCTCACGTAACTGATCATGCACACATCACGTGGCTATCATGCACTGCTCACGTGGCTCGTCATGGAATGATCACGTAGCTACCATATACTGGTCACGTGACTGATCATGCACAGATCACGTAAATGATCATGCACTGTTCACGTGACTGATCATGCACTGATCACGTGACTGATCATGCACTGATCACGTGGCTATCATGCACTGCTCACGTGGCTGATCATGCAATGATCACGTAGCAACCATGTACTGGTCACGTGACTGATCATGCACTGATCACGTAATTGATCATGCACTGATCACGTGGCTCATCATGCACTGATCACGTGGCTGATCACACATGATCACGTGACTGATCATGCACTGATCACGTGGCTCTCATGCACTGATCACGTGGCTATCATGCACTGATCACGTGGATATCATGCACTGATCACGTGGCTGATCACACACGTATCACATGACTGATCATGCACTGATCACGTGGCTATCATGCACTGATCACGTGGCTATCATGCACTGATCACGTGGCTGATCATGCAATGATCACGTAGCTATCATGCACTGATCACGTGACTGATCATGCACTGATCACGTAATTGATCATGCACTGATCACGTGACTGATCATGCACTGATCACGTGGCTGATCATGCACTGATCACGTGACTGATCATGCACTGATCACGTGGCTATCATGCACTGATCACGTGGCTGATCATGCACTGATCACGTAGCTACCATGCACTGATCACGTGACTGATCATGCACTGATCACGTAACTGATCATGCACTGATCACGTGGCTGATCATGCACTGATCACGTGGCTATCATGCACTGATCACGTGGCTGATCATGCACTGATCACGTGACTGATCATGCACTGATCACTGGCTATCACACATTCACTGGATCATGCACTGATCACGTGGCTGATCATGCACTGATCACGTGACTGATCATGCACTGATCACGTCTATATCATGCACTGATCACATGACTGATCATGCACTGATCACGTGGATGATCATACACTGATCACGTGACTGATCATGCACTGATCACGTGGCTATCATGCACTGATCACGTGGCTGATCATGCACTGATCACGTGCTATCATGCACTGATCACGTGACTGATCATGCACTGATCACGTGGCTGATCATGCACTGATCACGTGACTTATCATGCACTGATCACGTGACTGATCATGCACTGATCACGTGACTGATCATGCACTGATCACGTGGCTATCATGCACTACTCACGTGGCTGATCATGCAATGATCATGTAGCTACCATGTACTGGTCACGTGACTGATCATACACCCATCAGGTGACTGATCATGCACTGATCACGTGGCTATCATGCACTGATCACGTGGCTGATCATGCACTGATCACCTGCCTGGTCATGCACTGATCACGTGACTGATCATGCACTGATCACGTGGCTATCATGAACTGATCACCTGGCTGATCATGCACTGATCACGTGGCTGATCATGCACTGATACCGTGACTGAGCATGGACTGATCACATGACTATCATGTAGTGATCACGTGACTTAATGGCGCTGATCATGTGACTGATCATGCGCTGATCATGTTTGCTATCATACACTGATCATGTGCCTCTGGAGGCAATAAACAAAGAGCTGAGTAGGCACGAATCAAACAGTCAGCAGGCAATAATCATGGAACTCAGGTGTGAGGAATCATGCTGCTCAGCTGGCAATAATCAAGCAGCTGAGCAGGCAGGAATTACGCAGCACAGCTGGCAATTGTCAAGCAGATGACAGGCAGGAATCGTGCAGCTCAGCTGGCAATTGTCAAGCAGATGAGCAGACAGTAATCACGCAGCTCAGCAGGCCCAGATCACGTGACTGAGCATGCACTGTTCACGTGGCTGATCATACACTGATCACGTGACTGATCATGCACTGATCACGTGGCTATCATGCACTGATCACGTGGCTGATCATACACTGTTCACGTGTCTGACCATGCACTGATCACGTGGCTGATCATACACTGCTCACGTAACTGATCATGCACTGATCACGTGGCTGATCATGCACTGATCAGTGGCTATCATGCACTGATCACGTGGCTGATCATACACTGATCACGTGACTGATCATGCACTGATCACTGGCTATCATGCACTCATTCACTGGCTATCATGCACTGATCACGTGGCTGATCATGCACTGATCACGTGACTGATCATGCACTGATCACGTCTATATCATGCACTGATCACATGACTGATCATGCACTGATCACCCGGATGATCATGCACTGATCATGTGACTGATCATGCACTGATCACGTGGCTATCATGCACTGATCACGTGGCTGATCATGCAATGATCACGTAGCTACCATGTACTGGTCACGTGACTGATCATGCACTGATCACGTAATTGATCATGCACTGATCACGTGACTGATCATGCACTGATCACGTGACTGATCATGCACTGATCACGTGACTGATCATGCACTGATCACGTGGCTATCATGCACTGATCACGTGGCTGATCATGCACTGATCACGTAGCTATCATGCACTGATCACGTGACTGATCATGCACTGATCACGTGACTGATCATGCACTGATCACGTGGCTGATCATGCACTGATCACGTGATGATCATGCACTGATCACGTGGATATCATGCACTGATCACGTGGCTGATCATGCACTGATCACGTGACTGATCATGCACTGATCACGTGGCTGATCATGCACTGATCACGTGACTGATCATGCACTGATCACGTGGCTATCATGCACTGATCACGTGGCTGATCATGCACTGATCACGTGGCTGATCATGCACTGATCACGTGACTATCATGCACTGATCACGTGGCATCATGCACTGATCACGTGGCTGATCATACACTGATCACGTGACTGATCATGCACTGATCACGTGGCTATCATGCACTGATCACGTGGCTGTCATGCAATGATCACGTAGCTACCATATACTGATCACGTGACTGATCATGCACTGATCACGTGACTGATCATGCACTGATCACGTGACTGATCATGCACTGATCACGTGACTGATCATGCACTGATCACGTGGCTATCATGCACTGCTCACGTGGCTGATCATGCAATGATCACGTAGCACCATGTACTGGTCACGTGACTGATCATGCACTGATCACGTAATTGATCATGCACTGATCACGTGGCTGATCATGCACTGATCACGTGGCTGATCACACATGATCACGTGACTGATCATGCACTGATCACGTGGCTGATCATGCACTGATCACGTGGCTATCATGCACTGATCACGTGGATATCATGCACTGATCACGTGGCTGATCATGCACTGATCACGTGACTGATCATGCACTGATCACGTGGCTATCATGCACTGATCACGTGGCTATCATGCACTGATCACGTGGCTGATCATGCACTGATCACGTAGCTATCATGCACTGATCACGTGACTGATCATGCACTGATCACGTGACTGATCATGCACTGATCACGTGACTGATCATGCACTGATCACGTGACTGATCATGCACTGATCACGTGGCTATCATGCACTGATCACGTGGCTGATCATGCACTGATCACGTAGCTACCATGCACTGATCACGTGACTGATCATGCACTGATCACGTAACTGATCATGCACTGATCACGTGGCTGATCATGCACTGATCACGTGGCTGATCATGCACTGATCACGTGACTGATCATGCACTGATCACGTGACTGATCATGCACTGATCACGTGGCTATCATGCACTGATCACGTGGCTGATCATGCACTGATCACGTGCTGATCATGCACTGATCACGTGACTGATCATGCACTGATCACGTGACTGATCATGCACTGATCACGTGGCTATCATGCACTGATCACGTGACTGATCATGCACTGATCACGTCTATATCATGCACTGATCACGTGACTGATCATGCACTGATCACGTGGCTGATCATGCACTGATCACGTGACTGATCATGCACTGATCACGTGGCTGATCATGCACTGATCACGTGACTGATCATGCACTGATCACGTGACTGATCATGCACTGATCACGTGACTGATCATGCACTGATCACGTGGCTATCATGCACTACTCACGTGGCTGATCATGCAATGATCATGTAGCTACCATGTACTGGTCACGTGACTGATCATACACCCATCAGGTGACTGATCATGCACTGATCACGTGGCTATCATGCACTGATCACGTGGCTGATCATGCACTGATCACCTGCCTGGTCATGCACTGATCACGTGACAAATCATGCACTGATCACGTGGCTATCATGAACTGATCACCTGGCTGATCATGCACTGATCACGTGGCTGATCATGCACTGATACCGTGACTGAGCATGGACTGATCACATGACTATCATGTAGTGATCACGTGACTTAATGGCGCTGATCATGTGACTGATCATGCGCTGATCATGTTTGCTATCATACACTGATCATGTGCCTCTGGAGGCAATAAACAAAGAGCTGAGTAGGCACGAATCAAACAGTCAGCAGGCAATAATCATGGAACTCAGTGTGAGGAATCATGCTGCTCAGCTGGCAATAATCAAGCAGCTGAGCAGGCAGGAATTACGCAGCACAGCTGCAATTGTCAAGCAGATGACAGGCAGGAATCGTGCAGCTCAGCTGGCAATTGTCAAGCAGATGAGCAGACAGTAATCACGCAGCTCAGCAGGCCCAGATCACGTGACTGAGCATGCACTGTTCACGTGGCTGATCATACACTGATCACGTGACTGATCATGCACTGATCACGTGGCTATCATGCACTGATCACGTGGCTGATCATACACTGATCACGTAACTGATCATGCACTGATCACGTGGCTATCATGCACTGATCACGTGGCTGATCATGCACTGATCACGTGTCTGATCATGCACTGATCACGTGGCTGATCATGCACTGATCACGTGACTGATCATGCACTGATCACGTGGCTGATCATGCACTGATCAGTGGCTATCATGCACTGATCACGTGGCTGATCATGCACTGATCACGTGACTGATCATGCACTGATCATCTGGCTATCATGCACTCATTCACTGGCTATCATGCACTGATCACGTGGCTGATCATACACTGATCACGTGACTGATCATGCACTGATCACGTCTATATCATGCACTGATCACATGACTGATCATGCACTGATCACGTGGATGATCATACACTGATCATGCGACTGATCATGCACTGATCACGTGGCTATCATGCACTGATCACGTGGCTGATCATGCACTGATCACGTAGCTACCATGCACTGGTCACGTGACTGATCATGCACTGATCACGTAATTGATCATGCACTGATCACGTGACTTATCATGCACTGTTCACGTGACTGATCATGCACTGATCACGTGACTGATCATGCACTGATCACGTGGCTATCATGCACTACTCACGTGGCTGATCATGCAATGATCATGTAGCTACCATGTACTGGTCACGTGACTGATCATACACCCATCAGGTGACTGATCATGCACTGATCACGTGGCTATCATGCACTGATCACGTGGCTGATCATGCACTGATCACCTGCCTGGTCATGCACTGATCACGTGACTGATCATGCACTGATCACGTAGCTATCATGAACTGATCACCTGGCTGATCATGCACTGATCACGTGGCTGATCATGCACTGATACCGTGACTGAGCATGGACTGATCACATGACTATCATGTAGTGATCACGTGACTTAATGGCGCTGATCATGTGACTGATCATGCGCTGATCATGTTTGCTATCATACACTGATCATGTGCCTCTGGAGGCAATAAACAAAGAGCTGAGTAGGCACGAATCAAACAGTCAGCAGGCAATAATCATGGAACTCAGGTGTGAGGAATCATGCTGCTCAGCTGGCAATAATCAAGCAGCTGAGCAGGCAGGAATTACGCAGCACAGCTGGCAATTGTCAAGCAGATGACAGGCAGGAATCGTGCAGCTCAGCTGGCAATTGTCAAGCAGATGAGCAGACAGTAATCACGCAGCTCAGCAGGCCCAGATCACGTGACTGAGCATGCACTGTTCACGTGGCTGATCATACACTGATCACGTGACTGATCATGCACTGATCACGTGGCTATCATGCACTGATCACGTGGCTGATCATACACTGTTCACGTGTCTGACCATGCACTGATCACGTGGCTGATCATACACTGCTCACGTAACTGATCATGCACTGATCACGTGGCTGATCATGCACTGATCACGTGGCTGATCATGCACTGATCACGTGGCTGATCATGCACTGATCACGTGACTGATCATGCACTGATCACTGGCTATCATGCACTGATTCACTGGCTATCATGCACTGATCACGTGGCTGATCATGCACTGATCACGTGACTGATCATGCACTGATCACGTCTATATCATGCACTGATCACGTGACTGATCATGCACTGATCACGTGGATGATCATGCACTGATCACGTGACTGATCATGCACTGATCACGTGACTGATCATGCACTGATCACGTGGCTATCATGCACTGATCACGTGGCTGATCATGCACTGATCACGTGACTGATCATGCACTGATCACTGACAATCATGCACTGATCACGTGGCTATCATGCACTGATCACGTGGCTGATCATGCACTGATCACGTGACTGATCATGCACTGATCACGTCTATATCATGCACTGATCACGTGACTGATCATGCACTGATCACGTGGCTGATCATGCACTGATCACGTGACTGATCATGCACTGATCACGTGGCTATCATGCACTGATCACGTGGCTGATCATGCACTGATCACGTGACTGATCATGCACTGATCACGTGGCTATCATGCACTGATCACGTGGCTGATCATGCACTGATCACGTGACTGATCATGCACTGATCACGTGGCTATCATGCACTGATCACGTGGCTGATCATGCACTGATCACGTGACTGATCATGCACTGATCACGTGGCTGATCATGCACTGATCACGTGACTGATCATGCACTGATCACGTGGCTGATCATGCACTGATCAGTGGCTATCATGCACTGATCACGTGGCTGATCATGCACTGATCACGTGACTGATCATGCACTGATCACTGGCTATCATGCACTGATTCACTGGCTATCATGCACTGATCACGTGGCTGATCATGCACTGATCACGTGACTGATCATGCACTGATCACGTCTATATCATGCACTGATCACGTGACTGATCATGCACTGATCACGTGGATGATCATGCACTGATCATGTGACTGATCATGCACTGATCACGTGGCTATCATGCACTGATCACGTGGCTGATCATGCAATGATCACGTAGCTACCATGTACTGGTCACGTGACTGATCATGCACTGATCACGTAATTGATCATGCACTGATCACGTGACTGATCATGCACTGATCACGTGACTGATCATGCACTGATCACGTGACTGATCATGCACTGATCACGTGGCTATCATGCACTGATCACGTGGCTGATCATGCACTGATCACGTGGCTATCATGCACTGATCACGTGACTGATCATGCACTGATCACGTGACTGATCATGCACTGATCACGTGACTGATCATGCACTGATCACGTGGCTGATCATGCACTGATCACGTGGCTGATCATGCACTGATCACGTGACTGATCATGCACTGATCACGTGGCTGATCATGCACTGATCACGTGACTGATCATGCACTGATCACGTGGCTATCATGCACTGATCACGTGACTGATCATGCACTGATCACGTGACTGATCATGCACTGATCACGTGCCTGATCATGCACTGATCACGTGACTGATCATGCACTGATCACGTAGCTATCATGCACTGATCACGTGGCTGATCATGCACTGATCACGTGGCTGATCATGCACTGATACCGTGACTGAGCATGGACTGATCACATGACTATCATGTAGTGATCACGTGACTTAATGGCACTGATCATGTGACTGATCATGCACTGATCATGTTTGCTATCATACACTGATCATGTGCCTCTGGAGGCAATAAACAAAGAGCTGAGTAGGCACGAATCAAACAGTCAGCAGGCAATAATCATGGAACTCAGCTGTGAGGAATCATGCTGCTCAGCTGGCAATAATCAAGCAGCTGAGCAGGCAGGAATTACGCAGCACAGCTGGCAATTGTCAAGCAGATGACAGGCAGGAATCGTGCAGCTCAGCTGGCAATTGTCAAGCAGATGAGCAGACAGTAATCACGCAGCTCAGCAGGCCCTGATCACGTGACTGAGCATGCACTGTTCACGTGGCTGATCATACACTGATCACGTGACTGATCATGCACTGATCACGTGGCTATCATGCACTGATCACGTGGCTGATCATGCACTGATCACGTAGCTACCATGCACTGATCACGTGACTGATCATGCACTGATCACGTGGCTGATCATGCACTGATCACGTGACTGATCATGCACTGATCACGTGACTGATCATGCACTGATCACGTGGCTATCATGCACTGATCACGTGGCTGATCATGCACTGATCACGTAGCTACCATGCACTGATCACGTGACTGATCATGCACTGATCACGTAACTGATCATGCACTGATCACGTGGCTGATCATGCACTGATCACGTGGCTGATCACACATGATCACGTGACTGATCATGCACTGATCACGTGGCTATCATGCACTGATCACGTGGCTATCATGCACTGATCACGTGGATATCATGCACTGATCACGTGGCTGATCACACACGATCACGTGACTGATCATGCACTGATCACGTGGCTATCATGCACTGATCACGTGGCTATCATGCACTGATCACGTGGCTGATCATGCAATGATCACGTAGCTATCATGCACTGATCACGTGACTGATCATGCACTGATCACGTAATTGATCATGCACTGATCACGTGACTGATCATGCACTGATCACGTGGCTGATCATGCACTGATCACGTGACTGATCATGCACTGATCACGTGGCTATCATGCACTGATCACGTGGCTGATCATGCACTGATCACGTAGCTATCATGCACTGATCACGTGACTGATCATGCACTGATCACGTAATTGATCATGCACTGATCACGTGGCTGATCATGCACTGATCACGTGGCTGATCATGCACTGATCACGTGACTGATCATGCACTGATCACGTGACTGATCATGCACTGATCACGTGGCTATCATGCACTGATCACGTGGCTGATCATGCACTGATCACGTGGCTGATCATGCACTGATCACGTGACTGATCATGCACTGATCACGTGACTGATCATGCACTGATCACGTGGCTATCATGCACTGATCACGTGGCTGATCATGCACTGATCACGTAGCTACCATGTACTGGTCACGTGACTGATCATGCACTGATCACGTGACTGATCATGCACTGATCACGTGGCTATCATGCACTGATCACGTGGCTGATCATGCACTGATCACGTGCCTGATCATGCACTGATCACGTGACTGATCATGCACTGATCACGTGGCTATCATGCACTGATCACGTGGCTGATCATGCACTGATCACGTGGCTGATCATGCACTGATCACGTGACTGATCATGCACTGATCACGTGACTGATCATGCACTGATCACGTGGCTATCATGCACTACTCACGTGGCTGATCATGCAATGATCATGTAGCTACCATGTACAGGTCACGTGAATGATCATACACCCATCAGGTGACTGATCATGCACTGATCACGTGGCTATCATGCACTGATCACGAGACTGATCATGCACTGATCACGTCTATATCATGCACTGATCACATGACTGCCCATGCACTGATCACGTGGATGATCATACACTAATCATGTGACAGATCATGCACTGATCACGTGGCTGATCATGCACTGATACCGTGACTGAGCATGGACTGATCACATGACTATCATGTAGTGATCACGTGACTTAATGGCGCTGATCATGTGACTGATCATGCGCTGATCATGTTTGCTATCATACACTGATCATGTGCCTCTGGAGGCAATAAACAAAGAGCTGAGTAGGCACGAATCAAACAGTCAGCAGGCAATAATCATGGAACTCAGGTGTGAGGAATCATGCTGCTCAGCTGGCAATAATCAAGCAGCTGAGCAGGCAGGAATTACGCAGCACAGCTGGCAATTGTCAAGCAGATGACAGGCAGGAATCGTGCAGCTCAGCTGGCAATTGTCAAGCAGATGAGCAGACAGTAATCACGCAGCTCAGCAGGCCCAGATCACGTGACTGAGCATGCACTGTTCACGTGGCTGATCATACACTGATCACGTGACTGATCATGCACTGATCACGTGGCTATCATGCACTGATCACGTGGCTGATCATACACTGTTCACGTGTCTGACCATGCACTGATCACGTGGCTGATCATACACTGCTCACGTAACTGATCATGCACTGATCACGTGGCTGATCATGCACTGATCACGTGGCTGATCATGCACTGTTCACGTGGCTGATCATACACTGATCACGTGACTGATCATGCACTGATCACTGGCTATCATGCACTGATCACTGGCTATCATGCACTGATCACGTGGCTGATCATGCACTGATCACGTGACTGATCATGCACTGATCACGTCTATATCATGCACTGATCACGTGACTGATCATGCACTGATCACGGATGATCATGCACTGATCACGTGACTGATCATGCACTGATCACGTGGCTATCATGCACTGCTCACGTGGCTGATCATGCAATGATCACGTAGCTACCATGTACTGGTCACGTGACTGATCATGCACTGATCACGTAATTGATCATGCACTGATCACGTGACTGATCATGCACTGATCACGTGACTGATCATGCACTGATCACGTGGCTATCATGCACTGATCACGTGGCTATCATGCACTGATCACGTGGCTGATCATGCAATGATCACGTAGCTATCATGCACTGATCACGTGACTGATCATGCACTGATCACGTGGCTGATCATGCACTGATCACGTGACTTATCATGCACTGATCACGTGACTGATCATGCACTGATCACGTGACTGATCATGCACTGATCACGTGGCTATCATGCACTACTCACGTGGCTGATCATGCAATGATCATGTAGCTACCATGTACTGGTCACGTGACTGATCATACACCCATCAGGTGACTGATCATGCACTGATCACGTGGCTATCATGCACTGATCACGTGGCTGATCATGCACTGATCACCTGCCTGATCATGCACTGATCACGTGACTGATCATGCACTGATCACGTGGCTATCATGAACTGATCACGTGGCTGATCATGCACTGATCACGTGGCTGATCATGCACTGATACCGTGACTGAGCATGGACTGATCACATGACTATCATGTAGTGATCACGTGACTTAATGGCGCTGATCATGTGACTGATCATGCGCTGATCATGTTTGCTATCATACACTGATCATGTGCCTCTGGAGGCAATAAACAAAGAGCTGAGTAGGCACGAATCAAACAGTCAGCAGGCAATAATCATGGAACTCAGCTGTGAGGAATCATGCTGCTCAGCTGGCAATAATCAAGCAGCTGAGCAGGCAGGAATTACGCAGCACAGCTGGCAATTGTCAAGCAGATGACAGGCAGGAATCGTGCAGCTCAGCTGGCAATTGTCAAGCAGATGAGCAGACAGTAATCACGCAGCTCAGCAGGCCCTGATCACGTGACTGAGCATGCACTGTTCACGTGGCTGATCATACACTGATCACGTGATGATCATGCACTGATCACGTGGATATCATGCACTGATCACGTGGCTGATCATACACTGTTCACGTGTCTGACCATGCACTGATCACGTGGCTGATCATACACTGCTCACGTAACTGATCATGCACTGATCACGTGGCTATCATGCACTGATCACGTGGCTGATCATGCACTGATCACGTGGCTGATCACACACTGTCACGTGACATATCATGCACTGATCACGTGGCACTCATGCACTGATCACGTGGCTGATCATACACTGATCACGTAACTGATCATGCACTGATCACGTGGCTATCATGCACTGATCACGTGGCTGTCATGCAATGATCACGTAGCTACCATATACTGGTCACGTGACTGATCATGCACTGATCACGTAATTGATCATGCACTGATCACGTGGCTGATCATGCACTGATCACGTGGCTGATCATGCACTGATCACGTGACTGATCATGCACTGATCACGTGACTGATCATGCACTGATCACGTGGCTATCATGCACTGATCACGTGGCTGATCATGCAATGATCATGTAGCTACCATGTACTGGTCACGTGACTGATCATACACCCATCAGGTGACTGATCATGCACTGATCACGTGGCTATCATGCACTGATCACGTGGCTGATCATGCACTGATCACCTGCCTGATCATGCACTGATCACGTGACTGATCATGCACTGATCACATGGCTATCATGCACTGATCACGTGGCTGATCATGCACTGATCACGTGGCTGATCATGCACTGATACCGTGACTGAGCATGGACTGATCACATGACTATCATGTAGTGATCACGTGACTTAATGGCGCTGATCATGTGACTGATCATGCACTGATCATGTTTGCTATCATACACTGATCATGTGCCTCTGGAGGCAATAAACAAAGAGCTGAGTAGGCACGAATCAAACAGTCAGCAGGCAATAATCATGGAACTCAGGTGTGAGGAATCATGCTGCTCAGCTGGCAATAATCAAGCAGCTGAGCAGGCAGGAATTACGCAGCACAGCTGATAATTGTCAAGCAGATGACAGGCAGGAATCGTGCAGCTCAGCTGGCAATTGTCAAGCAGATGAGCAGACAGTAATCACGCAGCTCAGCAGGCCCTGATCACGTGACTGAGCATGCACTGTTCACGTGGCTGATCATACACTGATCACGTGACTGATCATGCACTGATCACGTGGCTATCATGCACTGATCACGTGGCTGATCATACACTGATCACGTGACTGATCATGCACTGATCACGTGGCTATCATGCACTGATCACGTGGCTGATCATGCACTGATCACGTGGCTGATCATGCACTGATCACGTGGCTGATCATGCACTGATCACGTGACTGATCATGCACTGATCACGTGGCTGATCATGCACTGATCACGTGGCTATCATGCACTGATCACGTGGCTGATCATACACTGATCACGTGACTGATCATGCACTGATCACTGGCTATCATGCACTCATCACTGGCTATCATGCACTGATCACGTGGCTGATCATGCACTGATCACGTGACTGATCATGCACTGATCACGTCTATATCATGCACTGATCACGTGACTGATCATGCACTGATCACGTGGATGATCATGCACTGATCATGTGACTGATCATGCACTGATCACGTGGCTATCATGCACTGATCACGTGGCTGATCATGCACTGATCACGTAGCTACCATGCACTGATCACGTGACTGATCATGCACTGATCACGGCTGATCATGCACTGATCACGTGACTGATCATGCACTGATCACGTGACTGATCATGCACTGATCACGTGGCTATCATGCACTGATCACGTGGCTATCATGCACTGATCACGTGGCTGATCATGCACTGATCACGTAGCTATCATGCACTGATCACGTGACTGATCATGCACTGATCACGTGGCTGATCATGCACTGATCACGTGACTTATCATGCACTGATCACGTGACTGATCATGCACTGATCACGTGACTGATCATGCACTGATCACGTGGCTATCATGCACTACTCACGTGGCTGATCATGCAATGATCATGTAGCTACCATGTACAGGTCACGTGACTGATCATACACCCATCAGGTGACTGATCATGCACTGATCACGTGGCTATCATGCACTGATCACGTGGCTGATCATGCACTGATCACCTGCCTGATCATGCACTGATCACGTGACAAATCATGCACTGATCACGTGGCTATCATGAACTGATCACGTGGCTGATCATGCACTGATCACGTGGCTGATCATGCACTGATACCGTGACTGAGCATGGACTGATCACATGACTATCATGTAGTGATCACGTGACTTAATGGCGCTGATCATGTGACTGATCATGCGCTGATCATGTTTGCTATCATACACTGATCATGTGCCTCTGGAGGCAATAAACAAAGAGCTGAGTAGGCACGAATCAAACAGTCAGCAGGCAATAATCATGGAACTCAGGTGTGAGGAATCATGCTGCTCAGCTGGCAATAATCAAGCAGCTGAGCAGGCAGGAATTACGCAGCACAGCTGGCAATTGTCAAGCAGATGACAGGCAGGAATCGTGCAGCTCAGCTGGCAATTGTCAAGCAGATGAGCAGACAGTAATCACGCAGCTCAGCAGGCCCAGATCACGTGACTGAGCATGCACTGTTCACGTGGCTGATCATACACTGATCACGTGACTGATCATGCACTGATCACGTGGCTATCATGCACTGATCACGTGGCTGATCATACACTGTTCACGTGTCTGACCATGCACTGATCACGTGGCTGATCATACACTGCTCACGTAACTGATCATGCACTGATCACGTGGCTGATCATGCACTGATCAGTGGCTATCATGCACTGATCACGTGGCTGATCATGCACTGATCACGTGACTGATCATGCACTGATCATCTGGCTATCATGCACTCATTCACTGGCTATCATGCACTGATCACGTGGTTGATCATGCACTGATCACGTGACTGATCATGCACTGATCACGTCTATATCATGCACTGATCACATGACTGATCATGCACTGATCACCCGGATGATCATACACTGATCATGGACTGATCATGCACTGATCACGTGGCTATCATGCACTGATCACGTGGCTGATCATGCAATGATCACGTAGCTACCATGTACTGGTCACGTGACTGATCATGCACTGATCACGTAATTGATCATGCACTGATCACGTGACTGATCATGCACTGATCACGTGACTGATCATGCACTGATCACGTGACTGATCATGCACTGATCACGTGGCTATCATGCACTGATCACGTGGCTGATCATGCAATGATCACGTAGCTACCATGTACTGGTCACGTGACTGATCATGCACTGATCACGTGACTGATCATGCACTGATCACGTGGCTGATCATGCACTGATCACGTGGCTGATCACTGATCATGCACTGATCACGTGACTGATCATGCACTGATCACGTGACTGATCATGCACTGATCACGTGCCTGATCATGCACTGATCACGTGACTGATCATGCACTGATCACATAGCTATCATGAACTGATCACGTGGCTGATCATGCACTGATCACGTGGCTGATCATGCACTGATACCGTGACTGAGCATGGACTGATCACATGACTATCATGTAGTGATCACGTGACTTAATGGCGCTGATCATGTGACTGATCATGCACTGATCATGTTTGCTATCATACACTGATCATGTGCCTCTGGAGGCAATAAACAAAGAGCTGAGTAGGCACGAATCAAACAGTCAGCAGGCAATAATCATGGAACTCAGGTGTGAGGAATCATGCTGCTCAGCTGGCAATAATCAAGCAGCTAGCAGGCAGGATTGATCATGCACTGATCAGTGACTGATCATGCACTGATCATGCAGCACAGCTGGCAATTGTCAAGCAGATGACAGGCAGGAATCGTGCAGCTCAGCTGGCAATTGTCAAGCAGATGAGCAGACAGTAATCACGCAGCTCAGCAGGCCCTGATCACGTGACTGAGCATGCACTGTTCACGTGGCTGATCATACACTGATCACGTGATGATCATGCACTGATCACTTGGATATCATGCACTGATCACGTGGCTGATCATACACTGTTCACGTGTCTGACCATGCACTGATCACGTGGCTGATCATACACTGCTCACGTAACTGATCATGCACTGATCACGTGGCTATCATGCACTGATCACGTGGCTGAACATGCACTGTTCACGTGGCTGATCACACACCTGTCACGTGACATATCATGCACTGATCACGTGGCACTCATGCACTGATCACGTGGCTGATCATACTCTGCTCACGTAACTGATCATGCACACATCACGTGGCTATCATGCACTGCTCACGTGGCTCGTCATGGAATGATCACGTAGCTACCATATACTGGTCACGTGACTGATCATGCACTGATCACGTAAATGATCATGCACTGTTCACGTGACTGATCATGTACTGATCACGTGACTGATCATGCACTGATCACGTGGCTATCATGCACTGCTCACGTGGCTGATCATGCAACGATCACGTAGCAACCATGTACTGGTCACGTGACTGATCATGCACTGATCACGTAATTGATCATGCACTGATCACGTGGCTCATCATGCACTGATCACGTGGCTGATCACACATGTATCACGTGACTGATCATGCACTGATCACGTGGCTCTCATGCACTGATCACGTGGCTATCATGCACTGATCACGTGGATATCATGCACTGATCACGTGGCTGATCACACACGTATCACATGACTGATCATGCACTGATCACGTGGCTATCATGCACTGATCACGTGGCTATCATGCACTGATCACGTGGCTGATCATGCAATGATCACGTGGCTATCATGCACTGATCACGTGACTGATCATGCACTGATCACGTAATTGATCATGCACTGATCACGTGACTGATCATGCACTGATCACGTGACTGATCATGCACTGATCACGTGACTGATCATGCACTGATCACGTGGCTATCATGCACTGATCACGTGGCTGATCATGCACTGATCACGTGGCTATCATGCACTGATCACGTGACTGATCATGCACTGATCACGTGGCTGATCATGCACTGATCACGTGGCTGATCATGCACTGATCACGTGGCTGATCATGCACTGATCACGTGACTGATCATGCACTGATCACGTGACTGATCATGCACTGATCACGTGGCTATCATGCACTACTCACGTGGCTGATCATGCAATGATCATGTAGCTACCATGTACTGGTCACGTGACTGATCATACACCCATCAGGTGACTGATCATGCACTGATCACGTGGCTATCATGCACTGATCACGTGGCTGATCATGCACTGATCACGTGCCTGGTCATGCACTGATCACGTGACTGATCATGCACTGATCACGTGGCTGATCATGAACTGATCACGTGGCTGATCATGCACTGATCACGTGGCTGATCATGCACTGATACCGTGACTGAGCATGGACTGATCACATGACTATCATGTAGTGATCACGTGACTTAATGGCGCTGATCATGTGACTGATCATGCGCTGATCATGTTTGCTATCATACACTGATCATGTGCCTCTGGAGGCAATAAACAAAGAGCTGAGTAGGCACGAATCAAACAGTCAGCAGGCAATAATCATGGAACTCAGGTGTGAGGAATCATGCTGCTCAGCTGGCAATAATCAAGCAGCTGAGCAGGCAGGAATTACGCAGCACAGCTGGCAATTGTCAAGCAGATGACAGGCAGGAATCGTGCAGCTCAGCTGGCAATTGTCAAGCAGATGAGCAGACAGTAATCACGCAGCTCAGCAGGCCCAGATCACGTGACTGAGCATGCACTGTTCACGTGGCTGATCATACACTGATCACGTGACTGATCATGCACTGATCACGTGGCTATCATGCACTGATCACGTGGCTGATCATACACTGATCACGTGACTGATCATGCACTGATCACGTGGCTGATCATGCACTGATCACGTGGCTGATCATGCACTGATCACGTGGCTGATCATGCACTGATCACGTGGCTGATCATGCACTGATCACGTGACTGATCATGCACTGATCACGTGGCTGATCATGCACTGATCAGTGGCTATCATGCACTGATCACGTGGCTGATCATGCACTGATCACGTGACTGATCATGCACTGATCACTGGCTATCATGCACTCATTCACTGGCTATCATGCACTGATCACGTGGCTGATCATGCACTGATCACGTGACTGATCATGCACTGATCACGTCTATATCATGCACTGATCACGTGACTGATCATGCACTGATCACGTGGATGATCATGCACTGATCATGTGACTGATCATGCACTGATCACGTGGCTATCATGCACTGATCACGTGGCTGATCATGCACTGATCACGTAGCTACCATGCACTGATCACGTGACTGATCATGCACTGATCACGTAATTGATCATGCACTGATCACGTGACTGATCATGCACTGATCACGTGACTGATCATGCACTGATCACGTGGCTATCATGCACTGATCACGTGGCTATCATGCACTGATCACGTGGCTGATCATGCACTGATCACGTGACTATCATGCACTGATCACGTGACTGATCATGCACTGATCACGTGGCTGATCATGCACTGATCACGTGACTTATCATGCACTGATCACGTGACTGATCATGCACTGATCACGTGACTGATCATGCACTGATCACGTGGCTATCATGCACTACTCACGTGGCTGATCATGCAATGATCATGTAGCTACCATGTACTGGTCACGTGACTGATCATACACCCATCAGGTGACTGATCATGCACTGATCACGTGGCTATCATGCACTGATCACGTGGCTGATCATGCACTGATCACGTGCCTGATCATGCACTGATCACGTGACTGATCATGCACTGATCACGTGGCTGATCATGCACTGATCACGTGGCTGATCATGCACTGATCACGTGGCTGATCATGCACTGATACCGTGACTGAGCATGGACTGATCACATGACTATCATGTAGTGATCACGTGACTTAATGGCGCTGATCATGTGACTGATCATGCGCTGATCATGTTTGCTATCATACACTGATCATGTGCCTCTGGAGGCAATAAACAAAGAGCTGAGTAGGCACGAATCAAACAGTCAGCAGGCAATAATCATGGAACTCAGGTGTGAGGAATCATGCTGCTCAGCTGGCAATAATCAAGCAGCTGAGCAGGCAGGAATTACGCAGCACAGCTGGCAATTGTCAAGCAGATGACAGGCAGGAATCGTGCAGCTCAGCTGGCAATTGTCAAGCAGATGAGCAGACAGTAATCACGCAGCTCAGCAGGCCCAGATCACGTGACTGAGCATGCACTGTTCACGTGGCTGATCATACACTGATCACGTGACTGATCATGCACTGATCACGTGGCTATCATGCACTGATCACGTGGCTGATCATACACTGATCACGTGACTGATCATGCACTGATCACGTGGCTGATCATGCACTGATCACGTGGCTGATCATGCACTGATCACGTGGCTGATCATGCACTGATCACGTGGCTGATCATGCACTGATCACGTGACTGATCATGCACTGATCACGTGGCTGATCATGCACTGATCACGTGGCTATCATGCACTGATCACGTGGCTGATCATGCACTGATCACGTGACTGATCATGCACTGATCACTGGCTATCATGCACTGATTCACTGGCTATCATGCACTGATCACGTGGCTGATCATGCACTGATCACGTGACTGATCATGCACTGATCACGTCTATATCATGCACTGATCACATGACTGATCATGCACTGATCACGTGGATGATCATGCACTGATCATGTGACTGATCATGCACTGATCACGTGGCTATCATGCACTGATCACGTGGCTGATCATGCACTGATCACGTAGCTACCATGTACTGATCACGTGACTGATCATGCACTGATCACGTGGCTATCATGCACTGATCACGTGGCTATCATGCACTGATCACGTGGCTGATCATGCACTGATCACGTGCTATCATGCACTGATCACGTGACTGATCATGCACTGATCACGTGGCTGATCATGCACTGATCACGTGACTTATCATGCACTGATCACGTGACTGATCATGCACTGATCACGTGACTGATCATGCACTGATCACGTGGCTATCATGCACTACTCACGTGGCTGATCATGCAATGATCATGTAGCTACCATGTACTGGTCACGTGACTGATCATACACCCATCAGGTGACTGATCATGCACTGATCACGTGGCTATCATGCACTGATCACGTGGCTGATCATGCACTGATCACGTGCCTGATCATGCACTGATCACGTGACAAATCATGCACTGATCACGTGGCTATCATGAACTGATCACGTGGCTGATCATGCACTGATCACGTGGCTGATCATGCACTGATACCGTGACTGAGCATGGACTGATCACATGACTATCATGTAGTGATCACGTGACTTAATGGCGCTGATCATGTGACTGATCATGCGCTGATCATGTTTGCTATCATACACTGATCATGTGCCTCTGGAGGCAATAAACAAAGAGCTGAGTAGGCACGAATCAAACAGTCAGCAGGCAATAATCATGGAACTCAGGTGTGAGGAATCATGCTGCTCAGCTGGCAATAATCAAGCAGCTGAGCAGGCAGGAATTACGCAGCACAGCTGATAATTGTCAAGCAGATGACAGGCAGGAATCGTGCAGCTCAGCTGGCAATTGTCAAGCAGATGAGCAGACAGTAATCACGCAGCTCAGCAGGCCCAGATCACGTGACTGAGCATGCACTGTTCACGTGGCTGATCATACACTGATCACGTGACTGATCATGCACTGATCACGTGGCTATCATGCACTGATCACGTGGCTGATCATACACTGTTCACGTGTCTGACCATGCACTGATCACGTGGCTGATCATACACTGCTCACGTAACTGATCATGCACTGATCACGTGGCTGATCATGCACTGATCAGTGGCTATCATGCACTGATCACGTGGCTGATCATGCACTGATCACGTGACTGATCATGCACTGATCATCTGGCTATCATGCACTCATTCACTGGCTATCATGCACTGATCACGTGGCTGATCATGCACTGATCACGTGACTGATCATGCACTGATCACGTCTATATCATGCACTGATCACATGACTGATCATGCACTGATCACCCGGATGATCATGCACTGATCATGCGACTGATCATGCACTGATCACGTGGCTATCATGCACTGCTCACGTGGCTGATCATGCAATGATCACGTAGCTACCATGTACTGGTCACGTGACTGATCATGCACTGATCACGTAATTGATCATGCACTGATCACGTGACTGATCATGCACTGATCACGTGACTGATCATGCACTGATCACGTGACTGATCATGCACTGATCACGTGGCTATCATGCACTGCTCACGTGGCTGATCATGCAATGATCACGTAGCTACCATGTACTGGTCACGTGACTGATCATGCACTGATCACGTGACTGATCATGCACTGATCACGTGGCTGATCATGCACTGATCACGTGGCTGATCATGCACTGATCACGTGACTGATCATGCACTGATCACGTGACTGATCATGCACTGATCACGTGACTGATCATGCACTGATCACCTGCCTGATCATGCACTGATCACGTGACTGATCATGCACTGATCACATGGCTATCATGAACTGATCACCTGGCTGATCATGCACTGATCACGTGGCTGATCATGCACTGATACCGTGACTGAGCATGGACTGATCACATGACTATCATGTAGTGATCACGTGACTTAATGGCGCTGATCATGTGACTGATCATGCACTGATCATGTTTGCTATCATACACTGATCATGTGCCTCTGGAGGCAATAAACAAAGAGCTGAGTAGGCACGAATCAAACAGTCAGCAGGCAATAATCATGGAACTCAGCTGTGAGGAATCATGCTGCTCAGCTGGCAATAATCAAGCAGCTGAGCAGGCAGGAATTACGCAGCACAGCTGGCAATTGTCAAGCAGATGACAGGCAGGAATCGTGCAGCTCAGCTGGCAATTGTCAAGCAGATGAGCAGACAGTAATCACGCAGCTCAGCAGGCCCTGATCACGTGACTGAGCATGCACTGTTCACGTGGCTGATCATACACTGATCACGTGATGATCATGCACTGATCACTTGGATATCATGCACTGATCACGTGGCTGATCATACACTGTTCACGTGTCTGACCATGCACTGATCACGTGGCTGATCATACACTGCTCACGTAACTGATCATGCACTGATCACGTGGCTATCATGCACTGATCACGTGGCTGAACATGCACTGTTCACGTGGCTGATCACACACCTGTCACGTGACATATCATGCACTGATCACGTGGCACTCATGCACTGATCACGTGGCTGATCATACTCTGCTCACGTAACTCATCATGCACACATCACGTGGCTATCATGCACTGCTCACGTGGCTCGTCATGGAATGATCACGTAGCTACCATATACTGGTCACGTGACTGATCATGCACAGATCACGTAAATGATCATGCACTGTTCACGTGACTGATCATGTACTGATCACGTGACTGATCATGCACTGATCACGTGGCTATCATGCTCTGCTCACGTGGCTGATCATGCAACGATCACGTAGCAACCATGTACTGGTCACGTGACTGATCATGCACTGATCACGTAATTGATCCTGCACTGATCACGTGGCTCATCATGCACTGATCACGTGGCTGATCACACATGTATCACGTGACTGATCATGCACTGATCACGTGGCTCTCATGCACTGATCACGTGGCTATCATGCACTGATCACGTGGATATCATGCACTGATCACGTGGCTGATCACACACGTATCACATGACTGATCATGCACTGATCACGTGGCTATCATGCACTGATCACGTGGCTATCATGCACTGATCACGTGGCTGATCATGCAATGATCACGTGGCTATCATGTACTGGTCACGTGACTGATCATGCACTGATCACGTAATTGATCATGCACTGATCACGTGACTGATCATGCACTGATCACGTGACTGATCATGCACTGATCACGTGACTGATCATGCACTGATCACGTGGCTATCATGCACTGATCACGTGGCTGATCATGCACTGATCACGTGGCTATCATGCACTGATCACGTGACTGATCATGCACTGATCACGTGATTGATCATGCACTGATCACGTGGCTGATCATGCACTGATCACGTGGCTGATCATGCACTGATCACGTGACTGATCATGCACTGATCACGTGACTGATCATGCACTGATCACGTGGCTATCATGCACTACTCACGTGGCTGATCATGCAATGATCATGTAGCTACCATGTACTGGTCACGTGACTGATCATACACCCATCAGGTGACTGATCATGCACTGATCACGTGGCTATCATGCACTGATCACGTGGCTGATCATGCACTGATCACCTGCCTGGTCATGCACTGATCACGTGACTGATCATGCACTGATCACGTGGCTATCATGAACTGATCACGTGGCTGATCATGCACTGATCACGTGGCTGATCATGCACTGATACCGTGACTGAGCATGGACTGATCACATGACTATCATGTAGTGATCACGTGACTTAATGGCGCTGATCATGTGACTGATCATGCGCTGATCATGTTTGCTATCATACACTGATCATGTGCCTCTGGAGGCAATAAACAAAGAGCTGAGTAGGCACGAATCAAACAGTCAGCAGGCAATAATCATGGAACTCAGGTGTGAGGAATCATGCTGCTCAGCTGGCAATAATCAAGCAGCTGAGCAGGCAGGAATTACGCAGCACAGCTGGCAATTGTCAAGCAGATGACAGGCAGGAATCGTGCAGCTCAGCTGGCAATTGTCAAGCAGATGAGCAGACAGTAATCACGCAGCTCAGCAGGCCCTGATCACGTGACTGAGCATGCACTGTTCACGTGGCTGATCATACACTGATCACGTGACTGATCATGCACTGATCACGTGGCTATCATGCACTGATCACGTGGCTGATCATACACTGTTCACGTGTCTGACCATGCACTGATCACGTGGCTGATCATACACTGCTCACGTAACTGATCATGCACTGATCACGTGGCTGATCATGCACTGATCACGTGGCTGATCATGCACTGATCACGTGGCTGATCATGCACTGATCACGTGACTGATCATGCACTGATCACTGGCTATCATGCACTGATCACTGGCTATCATGCACTGATCACGTGGCTGATCATGCACTGATCACGTGACTGATCATGCACTGATCACGTCTATATCATGCACTGATCACATGACTGATCATGCACTGATCACGTGGATGATCATGCACTGATCATGTGACTGATCATGCACTGATCACGTGGCTATCATGCACTGATCACGTGGCTGATCATGCAATGATCACGTAGCTACCATGTACTGATCACGTGACTGATCATGCACTGATCACGTAATTGATCATGCACTGATCACGTGACTGATCATGCACTGATCACGTGACTGATCATGCACTGATCACGTGACTGATCATGCACTGATCACGTGGCTATCATGCACTGATCACGTGGCTGATCATGCACTGATCACGTAGCTACCATGTACTGTCACGTGACTGATCATGCACTGATCACGTGACTGATCATGCACTGATCACGTGGCTGATCATGCACTGATCACGTGGCTGATCATGCACTGATCACGTGACTGATCATGCACTGATCACGTGACTGATCATGCACTGATCACGTGACTGATCATGCACTGATCACCTGCCTGATCATGCACTGATCACGTGACTGATCATGCACTGATCACATAGCTATCATGAACTGATCACGTGGCTGATCATGCACTGATCACGTGGCTGATCATGCACTGATACCGTGACTGAGCATGGACTGATCACATGACTATCATGTAGTGATCACGTGACTTAATGGCGCTGATCATGTGACTGATCATGCACTGATCATGTTTGCTATCATACACTGATCATGTGCCTCTGGAGGCAATAAACAAAGAGCTGAGTAGGCACGAATCAAACAGTCAGCAGGCAATAATCATGGAACTCAGCTGTGAGGAATCATGCTGCTCAGCTGGCAATAATCAAGCAGCTGAGCAGGCAGGAATTACGCAGCACAGCTGGCAATTGTCAAGCAGATGACAGGCAGGAATCGTGCAGCTCAGCTGGCAATTGTCAAGCAGATGAGCAGACAGTAATCACGCAGCTCAGCAGGCCCTGATCACGTGACTGAGCATGCACTGTTCACGTGGCTGATCATACACTGATCACGTGATGATCATGCACTGATCACTTGGATATCATGCACTGATCACGTGGCTGATCATACACTGTTCACGTGTCTGACCATGCACTGATCACGTGGCTGATCATACACTGCTCACGTAACTGATCATGCACTGATCACGTGGCTATCATGCACTGATCACGTGGCTGAACATGCACTGTTCACGTGGCTGATCACACACCTGTCACGTGACATATCATGCACTGATCACGTGGCACTCATGCACTGATCACGTGGCTGATCATACTCTGCTCACGTAACTGATCATGCACACATCACGTGGCTATCATGCACTGCTCACGTGGCTGTCATGGAATGATCACGTAGCTACCATATACTGGTCACGTGACTGATCATGCACTGATCACGTAAATGATCATGCACTGATCACGTGACTGATCATGTACTGATCACGTGACTGATCATGCACTGATCACGTGGCTATCATGCACTGCTCACGTGGCTGATCATGCACTGATCACGTAGCAACCATGTACTGGTCACGTGACTGATCATGCACTGATCACGTAATTGATCATGCACTGATCACGTGACTTATCATGCACTGATCACGTGACTGATCATGCACTGATCACGTGACTGATCATGCACTGATCACGTGGCTATCATGCACTATCACGTGGCTGATCATGCAATGATCATGTAGCTACCATGTACTGGTCACGTGACTGATCATACACCCATCAGGTGACTGATCATGCACTGATCACGTGGCTATCATGCACTGATCACGTGGCTGATCATGCACTGATCACGTGCCTGATCATGCACTGATCACGTGACTGATCATGCACTGATCACGTGGCTATCATGCACTGATCACGTGGCTGATCATGCACTGATCACGTGGCTGATCATGCACTGATACCGTGACTGAGCATGGACTGATCACATGACTATCATGTAGTGATCACGTGACTTAATGGCGCTGATCATGTGACTGATCATGCGCTGATCATGTTTGCTATCATACACTGATCATGTGCCTCTGGAGGCAATAAACAAAGAGCTGAGTAGGCACGAATCAAACAGTCAGCAGGCAATAATCATGGAACTCAGGTGTGAGGAATCATGCTGCTCAGCTGGCAATAATCAAGCAGCTGAGCAGGCAGGAATTACGCAGCACAGCTGATAATTGTCAAGCAGATGACAGGCAGGAATCGTGCAGCTCAGCTGGCAATTGTCAAGCAGATGAGCAGACAGTAATCACGCAGCTCAGCAGGCCCAGATCACGTGACTGAGCATGCACTGTTCACGTGGCTGATCATACACTGATCACGTGACTGATCATGCACTGATCACGTGGCTATCATGCACTGATCACGTGGCTGATCATACACTGATCACGTGACTGATCATGCACTGATCACGTGGCTGATCATGCACTGATCACGTGGCTGATCATGCACTGATCACGTGGCTGATCATGCACTGATCACGTGGCTGATCATGCACTGATCACGTGACTGATCATGCACTGATCACGTGGCTGATCATGCACTGATCACGTGGCTATCATGCACTGATCACGTGGCTGATCATGCACTGATCACGTGACTGATCATGCACTGATCACTGGCTATCATGCACTGATCACTGGCTATCATGCACTGATCACGTGGCTGATCATGCACTGATCACGTGACTGATCATGCACTGATCACGTCTATATCATGCACTGATCACATGACTGATCATGCACTGATCACGTGGATGATCATGCACTGATCATGTGACTGATCATGCACTGATCACGTGGCTATCATGCACTGATCACGTGGCTGATCATGCACTGATCACGTAGCTATCATGTACTGATCACGTGACTGATCATGCACTGATCACGTGGCTATCATGCACTGATCACGTGGCTATCATGCACTGATCACGTGGCTGATCATGCACTGATCACGTGGCTATCATGCACTGATCACGTGACTGATCATGCACTGATCACGTGGCTGATCATGCACTGATCACGTGACTGATCATGCACTGATCACGTGACTGATCATGCACTGATCACGTGACTGATCATGCACTGATCACGTGGCTATCATGCACTACTCACGTGGCTGATCATGCAATGATCATGTAGCTACCATGTACTGGTCACGTGACTGATCATACACCCATCAGGTGACTGATCATGCACTGATCACGTGGCTATCATGCACTGATCACGTGGCTGATCATGCACTGATCACCTGCCTGGTCATGCACTGATCACGTGACAAATCATGCACTGATCACATGGCTATCATGAACTGATCACGTGGCTGATCATGCACTGATCACGTGGCTGATCATGCACTGATACCGTGACTGAGCATGGACTGATCACATGACTATCATGTAGTGATCACGTGACTTAATGGCGCTGATCATGTGACTGATCATGCGCTGATCATGTTTGCTATCATACACTGATCATGTGCCTCTGGAGGCAATAAACAAAGAGCTGAGTAGGCACGAATCAAACAGTCAGCAGGCAATAATCATGGAACTCAGGTGTGAGGAATCATGCTGCTCAGCTGGCAATAATCAAGCAGCTGAGCAGGCAGGAATTACGCAGCACAGCTGACAATTGTCAAGCAGATGACAGGCAGGAATCGTGCAGCTCAGCTGGCAATTGTCAAGCAGATGAGCAGACAGTAATCACGCAGCTCAGCAGGCCCAGATCACGTGACTGAGCATGCACTGTTCACGTGGCTGATCATACACTGATCACGTAACTGATCATGCACTGATCACGTGGCTATCATGCACTGATCACGTGGCTGATCATACACTGTTCACGTGTTTGACCATGCACTGATCACGTGGCTGATCATACACTGCTCACGTAACTGATCATGCACTGATCACGTGGCTGATCATGCACTGATCAGTGGCTATCATGCACTGATCACGTGGCTGATCATGCACTGATCACGTGACTGATCATGCACTGATCACTGGCTATCATGCACTCATTCACTGGCTATCATGCACTGATCACGTGGCTGATCATGCACTGATCACGTGACTGATCATGCACTGATCACGTCTATATCATGCACTGATCACATGACTGATCATGCACTGATCACCCGGATGATCATGCACTGATCATGTGACTGATCATGCACTGATCACGTGGCTATCATGCACTGATCACGTGGCTGATCATGCAATGATCACGTAGCTACCATGTACTGGTCACGTGACTGATCATGCACTGATCACGTAATTGATCATGCACTGATCACGTGACTGATCATGCACTGATCACGTGACTGATCATGCACTGATCACGTGACTGATCATGCACTGATCACGTGGCTATCATGCACTGCTCACGTGGCTGATCATGCACTGATCACGTAGCTACCATGTACTGGTCACGTGACTGATCATGCACTGATCACGTAACTGATCATGCACTGATCACGTGGCTGATCATGCACTGATCACGTGGCTGATCATGCACTGATCACGTGACTGATCATGCACTGATCACGTGACTGATCATGCACTGATCACGTGACTGATCATGCACTGATCACCTGCCTGATCATGCACTGATCACGTGACTGATCATGCACTGATCACATAGCTATCATGAACTGATCACGTGGCTGATCATGCACTGATCACGTGGCTGATCATGCACTGATACCGTGACTGAGCATGGACTGATCACATGACTATCATGTAGTGATCACGTGACTTAATGGCGCTGATCATGTGACTGATCATGCACTGATAATGTTTGCTATCATACACTGATCATGTGCCTCTGGAGGCAATAAACAAAGAGCTGAGTAGGCACGAATTATACAGTCAGCAGGCAATAATCATGGAACTCAGCTGTGAGGAATCATGCTGCTCAGCTGGCAATAATCAAGCAGCTAGCAGGCAGGAATTACGCAGCACAGCTGGCAATTGTCAAGCAGATGACAGGCAGGAATCGTGCAGCTCAGCTGGCAATTGTCAAGCAGATGAGCAGACAGTAATCACGCAGCTCAGCAGGCCCTGATCACGTGACTGAGCAGGCACTGTTCACGTGGCTGATCATACACTGATCACGTGATGATCATGCACTGATCACTTGGATATCATGCACTGATCACGTGGCTGATCATACACTGTTCACGTGTCTGACCATGCACTGATCACGTGGCTGATCATACAGTGCTCAGGTAACTGATCATGCACTGATCACGTGGCTATCATGCACTGATCACGTGGCTGAACATGCACTGTTCACGTGGCTGATCACACACCTGTCACGTGACATATCATGCACTGATCACGTGGCACTCATGCACTGATCACGTGGCTGATCATACTCTGCTCACGTAACTCATCATGCACACATCACGTGGATATCATGCACTGCTCACGTGGCTCGTCATGGAATGATCACGTAGCTACCATATACTGGTCACGTGACTGATCATGCACAGATCACGTAAATGATCATGCACTGTTCACGTGACTGAACATGTACTGATCACGTGACTGATCATGCACTGATCACGTGGCTATCATGCTCTGCTCACGTGGCTGATCATGCAATGATCACGTAGCAACCATGTACTGGTCACGTGACTGATCATGCACTGATCACGTAATTGATCCTGCACTGATCACGTGGCTCATCATGCACTGATCACGTGGCTGATCACACATGTATCACGTGACTGATCATGCACTGATCACGTGGCTATCATGCACTGATCACGTGGCTATCATGCACTGATCACGTGGATATCATGCCCTGATCACGTGGCTGATCACACACGTATCACATGACTGATCATGCACTGATCACGTGGCTATCATGCACTGATCACGTGGCTATCATGCACTGATCACGTGGCTGATCATGCACTGATCACGTAGCTATCATGCACTGATCACGTGACTGATCATGCACTGATCACGTGACTGATCATGCACTGATCACGTGACTGATCATGCACTGATCACGTGACTGATCATGCACTGATCACGTGGCTATCATGCACTGATCACGTGGCTGATCATGCACTGATCACGTGGCTATCATGCACTGATCACGTGACTGATCATGCACTGATCACGTGACTGATCATGCACTGATCACGTGGCTGATCATGCACTGATCACGTGGCTGATCATGCACTGATCACGTGACTGATCATGCACTGATCACGTGACTGATCATGCACTGATCACGTGGCTATCATGCACTGATCACGTGGCTGATCATGCACTGATCACGTGACTGATCATGCACTGATCACGTGACTGATCATGCACTGATCACGTGACTGATCATGCACTGATCACGTGGCTATCATGCACTGATCACGTGACTGATCATGCACTGATCACGTCTATATCATGCACTGATCACGTGACTGATCATGCACTGATCACGTGGATGATCATGCACTGATCACGTGACTGATCATGCACTGATCACGTGGCTGATCATGCACTGATCACGTGACTGATCATGCACTGATCACGTGACTGATCATGCACTGATCACGTGACTGATCATGCACTGATCACGTGGCTATCATGCACTACTCACGTGGCTGATCATGCAATGATCATGTAGCTACCATGTACTGGTCACGTGACTGATCATACACCCATCAGGTGACTGATCATGCACTGATCACGTGGCTATCATGCACTGATCACGTGGCTGATCATGCACTGATCACGTGCCTGGTCATGCACTGATCACGTGACTGATCATGCACTGATCACGTGGCTATCATGCACTGATCACGTGGCTGATCATGCACTGATCACGTGGCTGATCATGCACTGATACCGTGACTGAGCATGGACTGATCACATGACTATCATGTAGTGATCACGTGACTTAATGGCGCTGATCATGTGACTGATCATGCGCTGATCATGTTTGCTATCATACACTGATCATGTGCCTCTGGAGGCAATAAACAAAGAGCTGAGTAGGCACGAATCAAACAGTCAGCAGGCAATAATCATGGAACTCAGGTGTGAGGAATCATGCTGCTCAGCTGGCAATAATCAAGCAGCTGAGCAGGCAGGAATTACGCAGCACAGCTGATAATTGTCAAGCAGATGACAGGCAGGAATCGTGCAGCTCAGCTGGCAATTGTCAAGCAGATGAGCAGACAGTAATCACGCAGCTCAGCAGGCCCAGATCACGTGACTGAGCATGCACTGTTCACGTGGCTGATCATACACTGATCACGTAACTGATCATGCACTGATCACGTGGCTATCATGCACTGATCACGTGGCTGATCATACACTGTTCACGTGTTTGACCATGCACTGATCACGTGGCTGATCATACACTGCTCACGTAACTGATCATGCACTGATCACGTGGCTGATCATGCACTGATCAGTGGCTATCATGCACTGATCACGTGGCTGATCATGCACTGATCACGTGACTGATCATGCACTGATCACTGGCTATCATGCACTCATTCACTGGCTATCATGCACTGATCACGTGGCTGATCATGCACTGATCACGTGACTGATCATGCACTGATCACGTCTATATCATGCACTGATCACATGACTGATCATGCACTGATCACGCGGATGATCATGCACTGATCATGTGACTGATCATGCACTGATCACGTGGCTATCATGCACTGATCACGTGGCTGATCATGCACTGATCACGTAGCTACCATGTACTGGTCACGTGACTGATCATGCACTGATCACGTAATTGATCATGCACTGATCACGTGACTGATCATGCACTGATCACGTGAGTGATCATGCACTGATCACGTGACTGATCATGCACTGATCACGTGGCTATCATGCACTGATCACGTGGCTGATCATGCACTGATCACGTAGCTACCATGTACTGGTCACGTGACTGATCATGCACTGATCACGTAACTGATCATGCACTGATCACGTGGCTGATCATGCACTGATCACGTGGCTGATCATGCACTGATCACGTGACTGATCATGCACTGATCACGTGACTGATCATGCACTGATCACGTGACTGATCATGCACTGATCACCTGCCTGATCATGCACTGATCACGTGACTGATCATGCACTGATCACATAGCTATCATGAACTGATCACGTGGCTGATCATGCACTGATCACGTGGCTGATCATGCACTGATACCGTGACTGAGCATGGACTGATCACATGACTATCATGTAGTGATAACGTGACTTAATGGCTCTGATCATGTGACTGATCATGCACTGATAATGTTTGCTATCATATACTGATCATGTGCCTCTGGAGGCAATAAACAAAGAGCTGAGTAGGCACGAATTATACAGTCAGCAGGCAATAATCATGGAACTCAGCTGTGAGGAATCATGCTGCTCAGCTGGCAATAATCAAGCAGCTAGCAGGCAGGAATTACGCAGCACAGCTGGCAATTGTCAAGCAGATGACAGGCAGGAATCGTGCAGCTCAGCTGGCAATTGTCAAGCAGATGAGCAGACAGTAATCACGCAGCTCAGCAGGCCCTGATCACGTGACTGAGCAGGCACTGTTCACGTGGCTGATCATACACTGATCACGTGATGATCATGCACTGATCACTTGGATATCATGCACTGATCACGTGGCTGATCATACACTGTTCACGTGTCTGACCATGCACTGATCACGTGGCTGATCATACAGTGCTCAGGTAACTGATCATGCACTGATCACGTGGCTATCATGGACTGATCACGTGGCTGAACATGCACTGTTCACGTGGCTGATCACACACCTGTCACGTGACATATCATGCACTGATCACGTGGCACTCATGCACTGATCACGTGGCTGATCATACTCTGCTCACGTAACTGATCATGCACACATCACGTGGATATCATGCACTGCTCACGTGGCTCGTCATGGAATGATCACATAGCTACCATATACTGGTCACGTGACTGATCATGCACAGATCACGTAAATGATCATGCACTGTTCACGTGACTGAACATGTACTGATCACGTGACTGATCATGCACTGATCACGTGGCTATCATGCACTGCTCACGTGGCTGATCATGCAATGATCACGTAGCAACCATGTACTGGTCACGTGACTGATCATGCACTGATCACGTAATTGATCATGCACTGATCACGTGGCTCATCATGCACTGATCACGTGGCTGATCACACATGTATCACGTGACTGATCATGCACTGATCACGTGGCTCTCATGCACTGATCACGTGGCTATCATGCACTGATCACGTGGATATCATGCCCTGATCACGTGGCTGATCACACACGTATCACATGACTGATCATGCACTGATCACGTGGCTATCATGCACTGATCACGTGGCTATCATGCACTGATCACGTGGCTGATCATGCACTGATCACGTAGCTATCATGCACTGGTCACGTGACTGATCATGCACTGATCACGTGACTGATCATGCACTGATCACGTGACTGATCATGCACTGATCACGTGACTGATCATGCACTGATCACGTGGCTATCATGCACTGATCACGTGGCTGATCATGCACTGATCACGTAGCTACCATATACTGATCACGTGACTGATCATGCACTGATCACGTAACTGATCATGCACTGATCACGTGGCTGATCATGCACTGATCACGTGGCTGATCATGCACTGATCACGTGACTGATCATGCACTGATCACGTGACTGATCATGCACTGATCACGTGGCTATCATGCACTGATCACGTGGCTGATCATGCACTGATCACGTGGCTGATCATGCACTGATCACGTGACTGATCATGCACTGATCACGTGACTGATCATGCACTGATCACGTGGCTATCATGCACTGATCACGTGACTGATCATGCACTGATCACGTCTATATCATGCACTGATCACATGACTGATCATGCACTGATCACGTGGCTGATCATGCACTGATCACGTGACTGATCATGCACTGATCACGTGGCTGATCATGCACTGATCACGTGACTGATCATGCACTGATCACGTGACTGATCATGCACTGATCACGTGACTGATCATGCACTGATCACGTGGCTATCATGCACTACTCACGTGGCTGATCATGCAATGATCATGTAGCTACCATGTACTGGTCACGTGACTGATCATACACCCATCAGGTGACTGATCATGCACTGATCACGTGGCTATCATGCACTGATCACGTGGCTGATCATGCACTGATCATGCACTGATCACTGATCATGCACTGATCACGTGACTGATCATGCACTGATCACGTGGCTGATCATGCACTGATCACGTGGCTGATCATGCACTGATCACGTGCATGGCGCTGATCATGTGACTGATCACGTGATCTGATCATGACTGATCTGATCTGGAGGACAAAGAGCTGAGTAGGCACGAATCAAACAGTCAGCAGGCAATAATCATGGAACTCAGGTGTGAGGAATCATGCTGCTCAGCTGGCAATAATCAAGCAGCTGAGCAGGCAGGAATTACGCAGCACAGCTGATAATTGTCAAGCAGATGACAGGCAGGAATCGTGCAGCTCAGCTGGCAATTGTCAAGCAGATGAGCAGACAGTAATCACGCAGCTCAGCAGGCCCAGATCACGTGACTGAGCATGCACTGTTCACGTGGCTGATCATACACTGATCACGTAACTGATCATGCACTGATCACGTGGCTATCATGCACTGATCACGTGGCTGATCATACACTGTTCACGTGTTTGACCATGCACTGATCACGTGGCTGATCATACACTGCTCACGTAACTGATCATGCACTGATCACGTGGCTGATCATGCACTGATCACGTGGCTATCATGCACTGATCACGTGGCTGATCATGCACTGATCACGTGACTGATCATGCACTGATCACTGGCTATCATGCACTGATTCACTGGCTATCATGCACTGATCACGTGGCTGATCATGCACTGATCACGTGACTGATCATGCACTGATCACGTCTATATCATGCACTGATCACGTGACTGATCATGCACTGATCACGTGGATGATCATGCACTGATCATGTGACTGATCATGCACTGATCACGTGGCTATCATGCACTGATCACGTGGCTGATCATGCAATGATCACGTAGCTACCATGTACTGGTCACGTGACTGATCATGCACTGATCACGTAATTGATCATGCACTGATCACGTGACTGATCATGCACTGATCACGTGACTGATCATGCACTGATCACGTGACTGATCATGCACTGATCACGTGGCTATCATGCACTGCTCACGTGGCTGATCATGCAATGATCACGTAGCTACCATGTACTGGTCACGTGACTGATCATGCACTGATCACGTAACTGATCATGCACTGATCACGTGGCTGATCATGCACTGATCACGTGGCTGATCATGCACTGATCACGTGACTGATCATGCACTGATCACGTGACTGATCATGCACTGATCACGTGACTGATCATGCACTGATCACCTGCCTGATCATGCACTGATCACGTGACAAATCATGCACTGATCACATGGCTATCATGAACTGATCACGTGGCTGATCATGCACTGATCACGTGGCTGATCATGCACTGATACCGTGACTGAGCATGGACTGATCACATGACTATCATGTAGTGATCACGTGACTTAATGGCGCTGATCATGTGACTGATCATGCACTGATAATGTTTGCTATCATACACTGATCATGTGCCTCTGGAGGCAATAAACAAAGAGCTGAGTAGGCACGAATCAAACAGTCAGCAGGCAATAATCATGGAACTCAGGTGTGAGGAATCATGCTGCTCAGCTGGCAATAATCAAGCAGCTGAGCAGGCAGGAATTACGCAGCACAGCTGACAATTGTCAAGCAGATGACAGGCAGGAATCGTGCAGCTCAGCTGGCAATTGTCAAGCAGATGAGCAGACAGTAATCACGCAGCTCAGCAGGCCCTGATCACGTGACTGAGCATGCACTGTTCACGTGGCTGATCATACACTGATCACGTAACTGATCATGCACTGATCACGTGGCTATCATGCACTGATCACGTGGCTGATCATACACTGTTCACGTGTTTGACCATGCACTGATCACGTGGCTGATCATACACTGCTCACGTAACTGATCATGCACTGATCACGTGGCTGATCATGCACTGATCACGTGGCTGATCATGCACTGATCACGTGGCTGATCATGCACTGATCACGTGACTGATCATGCACTGATCACTGGCTATCATGCACTGATCACTGGCTATCATGCACTGATCACGTGGCTGATCATGCACTGATCACGTGACTGATCATGCACTGATCACGTCTATATCATGCACTGATCACGTGACTGATCATGCACTGATCACGTGGATGATCATGCACTGATCACGTGACTGATCATGCACTGATCACGTGACTGATCATGCACTGATCACGTGGCTATCATGCACTGATCACGTGGCTGATCATGCACTGATCACGTGACTGATCATGCACTGATCACGTGACTATCATGCACTGATCACGTGGCTATCATGCACTGATCACGTGGCTGATCATGCACTGATCACGTGACTGATCATGCACTGATCACGTCTATATCATGCACTGATCACGTGACTGATCATGCACTGATCACGTGGATGATCATGCACTGATCACGTGACTGATCATGCACTGATCACGTGGCTATCATGCACTGATCACGTGGCTGATCATGCACTGATCACGTGACTGATCATGCACTGATCACGTGGCTATCATGCACTGATCACGTGGCTGATCATGCACTGATCACGTGACTGATCATGCACTGATCACGTGGCTATCATGCACTGATCACGTGGCTGATCATGCACTGATCACGTGGCTGATCATGCACTGATCACGTGGCTGATCATGCACTGATCACGTAACTGATCATGCACTGATCACGTGGCTGATCATGCACTGATCAGTGGCTATCATGCACTGATCACGTGGCTGATCATGCACTGATCACGTGACTGATCATGCACTGATCACTGGCTATCATGCACTGATCACTGGCTATCATGCACTGATCACGTGGCTGATCATGCACTGATCACGTGACTGATCATGCACTGATCACGTCTATATCATGCACTGATCACGTGACTGATCATGCACTGATCACGTGGATGATCATGCACTGATCATGTGACTGATCATGCACTGATCACGTGGCTATCATGCACTGATCACGTGGCTGATCATGCACTGATCACGTAGCTATCATGCACTGATCACGTGACTGATCATGCACTGATCACGTGGCTGATCATGCACTGATCACGTGACTGATCATGCACTGATCACGTGACTGATCATGCACTGATCACGTGACTGATCATGCACTGATCACGTGGCTATCATGCACTGATCACGTGGCTGATCATGCAATGATCACGTAGCTACCATGCACTGATCACGTGACTGATCATGCACTGATCACGTAACTGATCATGCACTGATCACGTGCTGATCATGCACTGATCACGTGACTGATCATGCACTGATCACGTGGCTATCATGCACTGATCACGTGGCTGATCATGCACTGATCACGTGGCTGATCATGCACTGATACCGTGACTGAGCATGGACTGATCACATGACTATCATGTAGTGATCACGTGACTTAATGGCGCTGATCATGTGACTGATCATGCACTGATAATGTTTGCTATCATACACTGATCATGTGCCTCTGGAGGCAATAAACAAAGAGCTGAGTAGGCACGAATTATACAGTCAGCAGGCAATAATCATGGAACTCAGCTGTGAGGAATCATGCTGCTCAGCTGGCAATAATCAAGCAGCTAGCAGGCAGGAATTACGCAGCACAGCTGGCAATTGTCAAGCAGATGACAGGCAGGAATCGTGCAGCTCAGCTGGCAATTGTCAAGCAGATGAGCAGACAGTAATCACGCAGCTCAGCAGGCCCTGATCACGTGACTGAGCAGGCACTGTTCACGTGGCTGATCATACACTGATCACGTGACGATCATGCACTGATCACTTGGATATCATGCACTGATCACGTGGCTGATCATACACTGTTCACGTGTCTGACCATGCACTGATCACGTGGCTGATCATACAGTGCTCAGGTAACTGATCATGCACTGATCACGTTGCTCATCATGCACTGATCACGTGGCTGAACATGCACTGTTCACGTGGCTGATCACACACCTGTCACGTGACATATCATGCACTGATCACGTGGCACTCATGCACTGATCACGTGGCTGATCATACTCTGCTCACGTAACTGATCATGCACACATCACGTGGCTATCATGCACTGCTCACGTGGCTCGTCATGGAATGATCACGTAGCTACCATATACTGGTCACGTGACTGATCATGCACTGATCACGTAAATGATCATGCACTGATCACGTGACTGATCATGCACTGATCACGTGACTGATCATGCACTGATCACGTGGCTATCATGCACTGCTCACGTGGCTGATCATGCAACGATCACGTAGCAACCATGTACTGGTCACGTGACTGATCATGCACTGATCACGTAACTGATCATGCACTGATCACGTTGCTCATCATGCACTGATCACGTGGCTGATCACACATGTATCACGTGACTGATCATGCACTGATCACGTGGCTCTCATGCACTGATCACGTGGCTATCATGCACTGATCACGTGGATATCATGCCCTGATCACGTGGCTGATCACACACGTATCACATGACTGATCATGCACTGATCACGTGGCTATCATGCACTGATCACGTGGCTATCATGCACTGATCACGTGCTGATCATGCAATGATCACGTAGCTATCATGCACTGGTCACGTGACTGATCATGCACTGATCACGTAATTGATCATGCACTGATCACGTGACTGATCATGCACTGATCACGTGGCTGATCATGCACTGATCACGTGACTGATCATGCACTGATCACGTGGCTATCATGCACTGATCACGTGGCTGATCATGCACTGATCACGTGGCTATCATGCACTGATCACGTGACTGATCATGCACTGATCACGTAATTGATCATGCACTGATCACGTGGCTGATCATGCACTGATCACGTGGCTGATCATGCACTGATCACGTGACTGATCATGCACTGATCACGTGACTGATCATGCACTGATCACGTGGCTATCATGCACTGATCACGTGGCTGATCATGCACTGATCACGTGGCTGATCATGCACTGATCACATGACTGATCATGCACTGATCACGTGACTGATCATGCACTGATCACGTGGCTATCATGCACTGATCACGTGGCTGATCATGCACTGATCACGTAGCTACCATGTACTGGTCACGTGACTGATCATGCACTGATCACGTGACTGATCATGCACTGATCACGTGGCTATCATGCACTGATCACGTGGCTGATCATGCACTGATCACGTGGCTGATCATGCACTGATCACGTGACTGATCATGCACTGATCACGTGGCTATCATGCACTGATCACGTGGCTGATCATGCACTGATCACGTGGCTGATCATGCACTGATCACGTGACTGATCATGCACTGATCACGTGACTGATCATGCACTGATCACGTGGCTATCATGCACTACTCACGTGGCTGATCATGCAATGATCATGTAGCTACCATGTACAGGTCACGTGAATGATCATACACCCATCAGGTGACTGATCATGCACTGATCACGTGGCTATCATGCACTGATCACGTGACTGATCATGCACTGATCACGTCTATATCATGCACTGATCACATGACTGCCCATGCACTGATCACGTGGATGATCATACACTAATCATGTGACAGATCATGCACTGATCACGTGGCTGATCATGCACTGATACCGTGACTGAGCATGGACTGATCACATGACTATCATGTAGTGATCACGTGACTTAATGGCGCTGATCATGTGACTGATCATGCGCTGATCATGTTTGCTATCATACACTGATCATGTGCCTCTGGCGGCAATAAACAAAGAGCTGAGTAGGCACGAATCAAACAGTCAGCAGGCAATAATCATGGAACTCAGGTGTGAGGAATCATGCTGCTCAGCTGGCAATAATCAAGCAGCTGAGCAGGCAGGAATTACGCAGCACAGCTGACAATTTTCAAGCAGATGACAGGCAGGAATCGTGCAGCTCAGCTGGCAATTGTCAAGCAGATGAGCAGACAGTAATCACGCAGCTCAGCAGGCCCAGATCACGTGACTGAGCATGCACTGTTCACGTGGCTGATCATACACTGATCACGTAACTGATCATGCACTGATCACGTGGCTATCATGCACTGATCACGTGGCTGATCATGCACTGTTCACGTGTCTGACCATGCACTGATCACGTGGCTGATCATACACTGCTCACGTAACTGATCATGCACTGATCACGTGGCTGATCATGCACTGATCACGTGGCTATCATGCACTGATCACGTGGCTGATCATGCACTGATCACGTGACTGATCATGCACTGATCACTGGCTATCATGCACTGATCACGTGGCTATCATGCACTGATCACGTGGCTGATCATGCACTGATCACGTGACTGATCATGCACTGATCACGTCTATATCATGCACTGATCACGTGACTGATCATGCACTGATCACGTGACTGATCATGCACTGATCACGTGACTGATCATGCACTGATCACGTGGCTATCATGCACTGATCACGTGGCTGATCATGCACTGATCACGTAGCTACCATGTACTGGTCACGTGACTGATCATGCACTGATCACGTAATTGATCATGCACTGATCACGTGACTTATCATGCACTGATCACGTGACTGATCATGCACTGATCACGTGACTGATCATGCACTGATCACGTGGCTATCATGCACTACTCACGTGGCTGATCATGCAATGATCATGTAGCTACCATGTACTGGTCACGTGACTGATCATACACCCATCAGGTGACTGATCATGCACTGATCACGTGGCTATCATGCACTGATCACGTGGCTGATCATGCACTGATCACGTGCCTGGTCATGCACTGATCACGTGACTGATCATGCACTGATCACGTAGCTATCATGCACTGATCACGTGGCTGATCATGCACTGATCACGTGGCTGATCATGCACTGATACCGTGACTGAGCATGGACTGATCACTGATCACATGACTATCATGTAGTGATCACGTGACTTAATGGCGCTGATCATGTGACTGATCATGCGCTGATCATGTTTGCTATCATACACTGATCATGTGCCTCTGGAGGCAATAAACAAAGAGCTGAGTAGGCACGAATCAAACAGTCAGCAGGCAATAATCATGGAACTCAGGTGTGAGGAATCATGCTGCTCAGCTGGCAATAATCAAGCAGCTGAGCAGGCAGGAATTACGCAGCACAGCTGATAATTGTCAAGCAGATGACAGGCAGGAATCGTGCAGCTCAGCTGGCAATTGTCAAGCAGATGAGCAGACAGTAATCACGCAGCTCAGCAGGCCCAGATCACGTGACTGAGCATGCACTGTTCACGTGGCTGATCATACACTGATCACGTAACTGATCATGCACTGATCACGTGGCTATCATGCACTGATCACGTGGCTGATCATACACTGTTCACGTGTTTGACCATGCACTGATCACGTGGCTGATCATACACTGCTCACGTAACTGATCATGCACTGATCACGTGGCTGATCATGCACTGATCACGTGGCTGATCATGCACTGATCACGTGGCTGATCATGCACTGATCACGTAACTGATCATGCACTGATCACGTGGCTGATCATGCACTGATCACGTGGCTATCATGCACTGATCACGTGGCTGATCATGCACTGATCACGTGACTGATCATGCACTGATCACTGGCTATCATGCACTGATTCACTGGCTATCATGCACTGATCACGTGGCTGATCATGCACTGATCACGTGACTGATCATGCACTGATCACGTCTATATCATGCACTGATCACGTGACTGATCATGCACTGATCACGTGGATGATCATGCACTGATCATGTGACTGATCATGCACTGATCACGTGGCTATCATGCACTGATCACGTGGCTGATCATGCAATGATCACGTAGCTACCATGTACTGATCACGTGACTGATCATGCACTGATCACGTAATTGATCATGCACTGATCACGTGACTGATCATGCACTGATCACGTGACTGATCATGCACTGATCACGTGACTGATCATGCACTGATCACGTGGCTATCATGCACTGCTCACGTGGCTGATCATGCAATGATCACGTAGCTACCATGTACTGGTCACGTGACTGATCATGCACTGATCACGTGACTGATCATGCACTGATCACGTGGCTGATCATGCACTGATCACGTGGCTGATCATGCACTGATCACGTGACTGATCATGCACTGATCACGTGACTGATCATGCACTGATCACGTGACTGATCATGCACTGATCACCTGCCTGATCATGCACTGATCACGTGACAAATCATGCACTGATCACATGGCTATCATGAACTGATCACGTGGCTGATCATGCACTGATCACGTGGCTGATCATGCACTGATACCGTGACTGAGCATGGACTGATCACATGACTATCATGTAGTGATCACGTGACTTAATGGCGCTGATCATGTGACTGATCATGCACTGATAATGTTTGCTATCATACACTGATCATGTGCCTCTGGAGGCAATAAACAAAGAGCTGAGTAGGCACGAATTATACAGTCAGCAGGCAATAATCATGGAACTCAGCTGTGAGGAATCATGCTGCTCAGCTGGCAATAATCAAGCAGCTAGCAGGCAGGAATTACGCAGCACAGCTGGCAATTGTCAAGCAGATGACAGGCAGGAATCGTGCAGCTCAGCTGGCAATTGTCAAGCAGATGAGCAGACAGTAATCACGCAGCTCAGCAGGCCCTGATCACGTGACTGAGCAGGCACTGTTCACGTGGCTGATCATACACTGATCACGTGATGATCATGCACTGATCACTTGGATATCATGCACTGATCACGTGGCTGATCATACACTGTTCACGTGTCTGACCATGCACTGATCACGTGGCTGATCATACAGTGCTCAGGTAACTGATCATGCACTGATCACGTGGCTATCATGCACTGATCACGTGGCTGAACATGCACTGTTCACGTGGCTGATCACACACCTGTCACGTGACATATCATGCACTGATCACGTGGCACTCATGCACTGATCACGTGGCTGATCATACTCTGCTCACGTAACTCATCATGCACACATCACGTGGATATCATGCACTGCTCACGTGGCTCGTCATGGAATGATCACGTAGCTACCATATACTGGTCACGTGACTGATCATGCACAGATCACGTAAATGATCATGCACTGTTCACGTGACTGAACATGTACTGATCACGTGACTGATCATGCACTGATCACGTGGCTATCATGCTCTGCTCACGTGGCTGATCATGCAATGATCACGTAGCAACCATGTACTGGTCACGTGACTGATCATGCACTGATCACGTAATTGATCATGCACTGATCACGTGGCTCATCATGCACTGATCACGTGGCTGATCATGCACTGATCACGTGGATATCATGCACTGATCACGTGGCTGATCATGCACGATCACGTGACTGATCATGCACTGATCACGTGGCTATCATGCAGTGATCACGTGGCTATCATGCACTGATCACGCGGCTGATCACGCAATGATCACGTAGCTACCATGTACTGGTCACGTGACTGATCATGCACTGATCAGGTGACTTATCATGCACTGTTAACGTGAGTGATCATGCACTGATCACGTGACTGATCATCCACTGATCTCGTGGCTATCATGCACGGCTCATGTGGCTGATCATGCAATGATCACCTAGCTACCATATACTGGTCACGTGACTGGTCATGCACTGATCACGTAATTGATCATGCACTGATCATGTGGCTTATCATGCACTGATCACGTGGCTGATCATCCACTGATCACGTGACTGATCATGCACTGATCACGTGACTGATCATGCACTGATCACGTGACTGATCATGCACTGATCACCTGCCTGGTCATGCACAGATCACGTGACAAATCATGAACTGATCACATAGCTATCATGAACTGATCACCTGGCTGATCATGCACTGATCACGTGACTGATCATGCACTGATCACGTGGCTGATCATGCACTGATCACGTGACTGATCATGCACTGATCACGTGGCTATCATGCACTACTCACGAGACTGATCATGCACTGATCACCTCTATATCATGCACTGATCACATGACTGCCCATGTACTGATCACGTGGATGATCATACACTAATCATGTGACAGATCATGCACTGATCACGTGGCTGATCATGCACTGATCAGGTGACTTATCATGCACTGTTTACGTGAGTGATCATGCACTGATCACGTGACTGATCATGCACTGATCACGTGGCTATCATGCACTACTCACGTGGCTGATCATGCAATGATCATGTAGCTACCATGTACCGGTCAGGTGACTGATCATACACCCATCAGGTGACGGATCATGCACTGATCACGTGGCTATCATGCACTGTTCACGTGGCTGATCATACACTGATCACCTGCCTGGTCATGCACAGATCACGTGACAAATCATGAACTGATCACATAGCTATCATGAACTGATCACCTGGCTGATCATGCACTGATCACGTGGCTGATCATGCACTGATACCGTGACTGAGCATGGACTGATCACATGACTATCATGTAGTGATCACGTGACTTAATGGCGCTGATCATGTGACTGATCATGCGCTGATCATGTTTGCTATCATACACTGATCATGTGCCTCTGGAGGCAATAAACAAAGAGCTGAGTAGGCACGAATCAAACAGTCAGCAGGCAATAATCATGGAACTCAGGTGTGAGGAATCATGCTGCTCAGCTGGCAATAATCAAGCAGCTGAGCAGGCAGGAATTACACAGCACAGCTGCTAATTGTCAAGCAGATGACAGGCAGGAATCGTGCAGCTCAGCTGGCAATTGTCAAGCAGATGAGCAGACGGTAATCACGCAGCTCAGCAGGCCCAGATCACGTGACTGAGCATGCACTGTTCACGTGGCTGATCATACGCTGCTCACGTAACTGATAATGCACTGATCACGTGGCTATCATGCACTGATCACTTGGCTGATCATACACTGCTCACGTAACTGATAATGCACTGATCAATTGGCTATCATGCACTGATCACGTGGCTGATCATACACTGTTCACGTGTCTGACCATGCACTGATCACGTGGCTGATCATACACTGCTCACGTAACTGATCATGCACTGATCACGTGGCTGATCATACACTGATCAGTTGGCTATCATGCACTTTTTACTTGGCTGATCAAACACTGATCACGTGACTGATAATGCACTGATCATCTGGCTATCGTGCACTCATTAACTGGCTATCGTGCACTGATCACGTGGTTGATCATACACTGATCACGAGACTGATCATGCACTAATCACGTCTATATCATGCACTGATCACATGACTGCCCATGCACTGATCACCTGTATGATCATACACTGATCATGCGACCGATCATTCACTGATCACGTGGCTATCATGCACTGCTCACGCGGCTGTTCATGCAATGATCACGTAGCTACCATGTACTGGTCACGTGAGTGATCATGCACTGATCACGTAATTGATCATGCACTGATCAGGTGACTTATCATGCACTGTTAACGTGAGTGATCATGCACTGATCACGTGACTGATCATGCACTGATCACGTGGCTATCATGCACTACTCACGTGGCTGATCATGCAATGATCATGTAGCTACCATGTACCGGTCAGGTGACTGATCGTACACCCATCAGGTGACGGATCATGCACTGATCACGTGGCTATCATGCACTGTTCACGTGGCTGATCATACACTGATCACCTGCCTGGTCATGCACAGATCACGTGACAAATCATGAACTGATCACATAGCTATCATGAACTGATCACCTGGCTGATCATGCACTGATCACGTGGCTGATCATGCACTGATACCGTGACTGAGCATGGACTGATCACATGACTATCATGTAGTGATCACGTGACTTAATGGCGCTGATCATGTGACTGATCATGCGCTGATCATGTTTGCTATCATACACTGAACATGTGCCTCTGGAGGCAATAAACAAAGAGCTGAGTAGGCACGAATCAAACAGTCAGCAGGCAATAATCATGAACTCAGGTGTGAGGAATCATGCTGCTCAGCTGGCAATAATCAAGCAGCTGAGCAGGCAGGAATTACGCAGCACAGCTGATAATTGTCAAGCAGATGACATGCAGGAATCGTGCAGCTCAGCTGGCAATTGTGAAGCAGATGAGCAGACGGTAATCACGCAGCTCAGCAGGCCCAGATCACGTGACTGAGCATGCACTGTTCACGTGGCTGATCATACGCTGCTCACGTAACTGATAATGCACTGATCACGTGGCTATCATGCACTGATCACGTGGCTGATCATACACTGTTCACGTGTTTGACCATGCACTGATCACGTGGCTGATCATACACTGCTCACGTAACTGATCATGCACTGATCACGTGGCTGATCATACACTGATCAGTTGGCTATCATGCACTTATTACTTGGCTGATCATACACTGATCACGTGACTGATAATGTACTGATCATCTGACTATCATGCATTCATTACCTGGCTATCGTGCACTGATCACGTGGTTGATCATACACTGATCACGAGACTGATCATGCACTGATCACGTCTATATCATGCACTGATCACATGACTGCCCATGCACTGGTCATGTGGATGATCATACACTGATCATGTGACAGATCATTCAGTGATCACGTGGCTATCATGCACTGATCAAGTGGCTGATCATACTCTGCTCACGTAACTGATAATGCACTGATCACGTGGCTATCATGCACTGATCACGTGGCTGATCATACACTGCTCACGTAACTGATAATGCACTGATCAAGTGGCTATCATGCACTGATCACGTGGCTGATCATACACTGTTCACGTGTCTGACCATGCACTGATCACGTGGCTGATCATACACTGCTCACGTAACTGATCATGCACTGATCACGTGGCTGATCATACACTGATCAGTTGGCTATCATGCACTTTTTACTTGGCTGATCAAACACTGATCACGTGACTGATAATGCACTGATCATCTGGCTATAGTGCACTCATTAACTGGCTATCGTGCACTGATCACGTGGTTGATCATACACTGATCACGAGACTGATCATGCACTAATCACGTCTATATCATGCACTGATCACATGACTGCCCATGCACTGATCACCGGATGATCATACACTGATCATGCGACAGATCATGCACTGATCACGTGGCTATCATGCACTGCTCACGCGGCTGTTCATGCAATGATCACATAGCTACCATGTACTGGTCACGTGAGTGATCATGCACTGATCATGTAATGATCATGCACTGATCAGGTGACTTATAATGCACTGTTAACGTGAGTGATCATGCACTGATCACGTGACTGATCATGCACTGATCACGTGGCTATCATGCACTACTCCGTGGCTGATCATGCAATGATCATGTAGCTACCATGTACCGTCAGGTGACTGATCATACACCCATCAGGTGACGGATCATGCACTGATCACGTGACTGATCATGCACTGTTCACGTGGCTGATCATGCACTGATCACGTTGCTGATCATCCACTGATCACGTGACTGATCATGCACTGATCACGTGACTGATCATGCACTGATCAGGTGATGATCATGCACTGATCACCTAGCTACCATATACTGGTCACGTGACTGATCATGCACTGATCACGTGACTGATCATGCACTGATCACTGACTGATCATGCACTGATCACCTGCCTGGTCAGGCACAGATCACGTGACAAATCATGAACTGATCACAGCTATCATGAACTGATCACCTGGCTGATCATGCACTGATCACGGCTGATCATGCACTGATACCGTGACTGAGCATGGACTGATCACATGACTATCATGTAGTTTTCACGTGACTTAATGGCTCTGATCATGTGACCGATCATGCACTGATAATGTTTGCTATCATATACTGATCATGTGCCTCTGGAGGCAATAAACAAAGAGCTGAGTAGGCACGAATTATACAGTCAGCAGGCAATAATCATGGAACTCAGCTGTGAGGAATCATGCTGCTCAGCTGGCAATAATCAAGCAGCTAGCAGGCAGGAATTACGCAGCACAGCTGTCAATTGTCAAGCAGATGACAGGCAAGAATCGTGCAGCTCAGCTGGCAATGTCAAGCAGATGAGCAGACAGTAATCACGCAGCTCAGCAGGCCTGATCACGTGACTGAGCAGGCACTGTTCACGTGGCTGATCATACACTGATCACGTGATGATCATGCACTGATCACTTGGATATCATGCATGATCACATGGCTGATCATACACTGTTCACGTGTCTGACCATGCACTGATCACGTGGCTGATCATACAGTGCTCAGGTAACTGATCATGCACTGATCATGTGGCTATCATGGACTGATCACGTGGCTGAACATGCACTGTTCACGTGGCTGATCACACACCTGTCACGTGGCTATCATGCACTGCTCACGTGGCTCGTCATGGAATAATCACATAGCTACCATATACTGGTCACGTGACTGATCATGCACAGATCACGTAAATGATCATGCATGTTCACGTGACTGATCATGTACTGATCACGTGACTGATCATGCACTGATCACGTGGCTATATGCCTGTCACGTGGCTGATCATGCAACGATCACGTAGCAACCATGTACTGGTCACGTGATGATCATGCACTGATCACGTATTGATCCTGCACTGATCACGTTGCTCATCATGCACTGATCACGTGGCTGATCACACATGTATCACGTGACTGATCATGCACTGATCACGTGGCTCTCATGCACTGATCCGTGGCTATCATGCACTGATCACGTGGATATCATGCCCTGATCACGTGGTTGATCACACACGTATGACATGACTGATCATGCACTGATCACGTGGCTATCATGCAGTGATCATGTGGCTATCATGCACTGATCACGTGGATATCATGCCCTGATCACGTGGCTGATCACACACGTATCACATGACTGATCATACACTGATCACGTGGCTATCATGCAGTGATCACGTGGCTATCATGCACTGATCACGCGGCTGATCGCATGATCACGTAGCTACCATGTACTGGTCACGTGACTGACATGCACTGATCACGTAATTGATCATGCACTGATCAGGTGACTTATCATGCACTGTGAACGTGAGTGATCATGCACTGATCACGTGACTGATCATCCACTCATCTCGTGGCTATCATGCACGGCTCATGTGGCTGATCATGCAATGTTCACCTAGCTACCATATACTGGTCACGTGACTGATCATGCACTGATCACGTATGATCATGCACTGATCATGTGGCTGATCATGCACTGATCACGTGGCTGATCATCCACTGATCACGTGACTGATCATGCACTGATCACGTGACTGATCATTCACTGATCACGTGGCTATCGTGCACTGATCACTTGGCTGGTCATACACTGATCACGTGCCTGGTCATGCACAGATTACATGACTGATCATGCACTGAACACGTGACTGATCATGCACTGTCACGTGGCTATCATGCACTACTCCGTGGCTGATCATGCAATGATCATGTAGCACATGTACCGGTCAGTTGACTGATCATACACCCATCAGGTACGGATCATGCACTGATCATGGCTATCATGCACTGTTCCGTGGCTGATCATACACTGATCACCTGCCTGGTCATGCAGATCACGTGACAAATCATGAACTGATCACATAGCTATCATGAACTGATCACCTGGCTGATCATGCACTGATCACGTGGATGATCATGCACTGATACCGTGACTGAGCATGGACTGATCACATGACTATCAGGTAGTGATCACGTGGCTATCATGCACTATCACGTGGCTGATCATGCAATGATCATGTAGCTACCATGTACAGGTCACGTGAATGATCATACACCCATCAGGTGACTGATCATGCACTGATCTCGTGGCTATCATGCACTTATCACGAGACTGATCATGCACTGATCACGTCTATATCATGCACTGACCACATGACTGCCCATGCACTGATCACGTGGATGATCATACACTAATCATGTGACAGATCATGCACTGATCACGTGGCTGATCATGCACTGATCAGGTGACTTATCATGCACTGTTAACATGAGTGATCATGCACTGGTCAGGTGACTGATCATGCACTGATCACGTGGCTATCATGCACTACTCAGGTGGCTGATCATGCAATGATCATGTAGCTACCATGTACCGGTCAGGTGACTGATCATACACCCATCAGGTGACGGATCATGCACTGATCACGTGGCTATCATGCACTGTTCACGTGGCTGATCATACACTGATCACCTGCCTGTCATGCACAGATCACGTGACAAATCATGAACTGATCACATAGCTATCATGAACTGATCACCTGGCTGATCATGCACTGATCACCTGGCTATCATGCACTGCTCACGCGGCTGTTCATGCAATGATCACGTAGCTACCATGTACTGGTCACGTGAGCGCACTGATCACGTAATTGATCATGCACTGATCAGGTGACTTATCATGCACTGTTAACTTGAGTGATCATGCACTGATCACGTGACTGATCATGCACTGATCACGTGGCTATCATGCACTACTCCGTGGCTGATCATGCAATGATCATGTATGTTCCATGTACCGGTCAGGTGACTGATCATACACCCATCAGGTGAGGGATCATGCGCTGATCACGTGGCTATCATGCACTGTCACGTGGCTGATCATACACTGATCACCTGCCTGGTCATGCACAGATCACGTGACAAATCTTGAACTGATCACCTAGCTATCATGAACTGATCACCTGGCTGATCATGCACTGATCACGTGGCTGATCATGCACTGATACCATGACTGAGCATGGACTGATCACTGATCACATGACTATCATGTAGTGATCACGTGACTTAATGGCGCTGATCATGTGACTGATCATGCGCTGATCATGTTTGCTATCATACACTGATCATGTGCCTCTGGAGGCAATAAACAAAGAGCTGAGAGGCACGAATCAAACAGTCAGCAGGCAATAATCATGAACTCAGGTGTGAGGAATCATGCTGCTCAGCTGGCAATAATCAGCAGCTGAGCAGGCAGGAATTACGCAGCACAGCTGATAATTGTCAAGCAGATGACAGGCGGAATCGTGCAGCTCAGCTGGCAATTGTCAAGCAGATGGCGACGGTAATCACGCAGCTCAGCAGGCCCAGATCACGTACGAGCATGCACTGTTCACGTGGCTGATCATACGCTGCTCACGTAACTGATAATGCACTGATCACGTGGCTATCATGCACTGATCACGTGGCTGATCATACACTGTTCACGTGTTTGACCATGCACTGATCACGTGGCTGATCATACACTGCTCCGTAACTGATCATGCACTGATCACTGGCTGATCATACACTGATCAGTGGCTATCATGCACTTATTACTTGGCTGATCATACACTGATCACGTGACTGATAATGCACTGATCATCTGGCTATCGAGCACTCATTAACTGGCTATCGTGCACTGATCACGTGGTTGATCATACACTGATCACGAGACTGATCATGCACTAATCACGTCTATATCATGCACTGATCACATGACTGCCCATGCACTGATCACCCGGATGATCATACACTGATCATGCGACAGATCATGCACTGATCACGTGGCTATCATGCACTGCTCACGCAGCTGTTCATGCAATGATCACGTAGCTACCATGTACTGGTCACGGAGTGATCATGCACTGATCACGTGGCTGATCATGCACTGCTCACGTGGCTGATCATGCAATGATCACGCAGCTAGCATGTACTGGTCACATGACTGATCATGCACTGATCACATAATTGATCATGCACTGATCACCTGGCTATCATGCATTGATCATGTGACTGATCATGTGCTGATCATGTTTGGTGTCACACACGGATCATGTGCCTCTGGAGGCAACGAACATAGAGCTGAGTAGGCAGGAGTCAGTCAGCAGGGTATAATCGTGGAACTCAGCTCTGAGAAATCATGCTGCTCAGCTGGCAATAATCAAGTAGATGAGCAGGCAGGAATTACGCAGCACAGGTGGCAATGTCAAGGAGATGACAGGCAGAATCGTGCAGCTCAGCTGGAATTGTCAAGCAGATGAGCAGACAGTAATCACGCAGCTCAGCAGTCCCTGATCACGTGACTGAGCATGCACTGTTCACATGGCTTTTCACACACCTATCACGTGACTGATCATGCACTGATCATGTGACTGATCATGCACTGATCACGTAGCTGTCTTGCAATGATCACGTGGCTATCATGCACTGATCACGTGGCTGATCATGCACTGATACCATGACTGAGCATGGACTGATCACATGACTATCATGTAGTGATCACGTGACTTAATGGTGCTGACCATGTGACTGATCATGCGCTGAGCATGTTTGCTATCATACACTGATCATGTGCCTCTGGAGGCAATAAACAAAGAGCTGAGTAGGCACGAATCAAACAGTCAGCAGGCAATAATCATGGAACTCAGCTGTGAGGAATCATGCTGCTCAGCTGGCAATAATCAAGCAGCTGAGCAGGCAGGAATCACACAGCACAGCTGGCAATTGTCAAGCAGATGACAGGCAGGAATCGTGCAGCTCAGCTGGCAATTGTCAAGCAGATGAGCAGACAGTAATCATGCAGCTCAGCAGGCCCTGGTCACGTGACTGAGCATGCACTGTTCACGTGGCTGATCATACACTGATCACGTGATTGATCATGCACTGATCACTTGGATATCATGCATTGATCACGTGGCTAATCATACACTGTTCACGGGTCTGACCATGCACTGATCACGTGGCTGATCATACACTGCTCACGTAACTGATCATGCACTGATCACGTAATTGATCATGCACTGATCACGTGGCTGATCATGCAATGATCACGTAGCTACCATGTACTGGTCCCGTGAGTGATCATGCACTGATCACGTAATTGATCATGCACTGATCACGTGGCTGATCATGCACTGAACACATGACTGATCATGCACTGATCACGTGACTGATCATGCACTGATCACGTGGCTATCATGCACTGCTCACCTGGCTGATCATGCAGTGATCACGCAGCTACCATGTAGTGGTTACATGAGTGATCATGCACTGATCACGTAATTGATCATGCACTGATCACCTGGCTTATCATGCATTCATCATGTGACTGATCATGTGCTGATTATATTTGGTGTCACACACTGATCATGTGCATCTGGAGGCAATGAACAAAGAGCTGAGTAGGCAGGCTATAATCATGGAACTCAGCTCTGAGAAATCATGCTGCTCAGCTGGCAATAATCAAGTAGATGAGCAGGCAGGAATTATGCAGCACAGGTGGCAATTGTCAAGGAGATGACAGGCAGGAATCGTACATCTCAGCTGGCAATTGTCAAGCACATGAGCAGACAGTAATCACGCAGCTCAGCAGGCCCTGATCACGTGACTGAGCATGCACTGTTCACGTCGCTGATCACACACCTATCACGTGAATGATCATGCACTGATCACGTAATTGTATGCACTGCTCACGTGGCTATCATGCACTGATGACGTGGCTGATCATGCGCTGATCATGTAACTGATCATGCACTGATCACGTAGATATCTTTCACTGATCACTTGGCTGATCATACACTCATCACGGGACTGATCGTCCACTGATTACGGCGCTATCATGCATTGACTACATGACTCCACATGCACTGACCACGTGATGATCATGCACTGATCACGTGACTGACCATGCACTGATCATGTAATTGATCATGCACTGGTCATGTGGCTGATCATGCACTGATCACGTGGTTGATCATGCACTGATCACGTGGCACTCATGCACTGATCACGTGGCTGATCATACTCTGCTCACGTAACTGATCATGCACACATCACGTGGCTATCATGCACTGCTCACGTGGCTCGTCATCGAATGATCACGTAGCTACCATATACTGGTCACGTGACTGATCATGCAAAGATCATGTAAATGATCATGCACTGTTCACGTGACTGATCATGCACTGATCACGTGGCTATCATGCTCTGCTCACGTGGCTGATCTGGCAATGATCACGTAGCTACCATATACTGGTCACGTGACTGATCATGCACTGATCACGTAATTGATCATGCACTGATCATGTGGCTGATCATGCACTGATCACGTGGCTGATCATCCACTGATCACGTGACTGATCATGCACTGATCACGTGACTGATCATGCACTGATCACGTGGCTATCATGCACTGATCACTTGGCTGGTCATACACTGATCAGGTGCCTGGTCATGCACAGATTACATGACTGATCATGCACTGAACACGTGATTGAATATGCACTGATCACGTGGCTATCATGCACTACTCACGTGGCTGATCATGCAATGATCATGTAGCTACCATGTACCGGTCAGGTGACTGATCATACACCCATTAGATGACGGATCATGCATTGATCACGTCGCTGATCATACACTGATCACCTGCCTGGTCATTCACAGATCACGTGACAAATCATGAACTGATCACATAGCTATCATGAAATGATCACCTGGCTGATCATGCACTGATCACGTGGCTGATCATGCACTGATACCGTGACTGAGCATGGACTGATCACATGACTATCATGTAGTGATCACGTGACTTAATGGCTCTGATCATGTGACTGATCATGCGCTGATCATGTTTGCTATCATACACTGATCATTTGCCTCTGGAGGCAATAAACAAAGAGCTGAGTAGGCACGAATCAAACAGTCAGCAGGCAATAATCATGGAACTCAGGTGTGAGGAATCATGCTGCTCAGCTGGCAATAATCAAGCAGCTGAGCAGGCAGGAATTACGAAGCACAGCTGGCAATTGTCAAGCAGATGACAGGCAGGAATCGTGCAGCTCAGCTGGCAATTGTCAAGCAGATGAGCAGACAGAATCACGCAGCTCAGCAGGCCCTGATCCCGTGACTGAGCATGCACTGTTCACCTGGCTGATCATACACTGATCACGTGATTGATCATGCACTGATCACTTGGATATCATGCACTGATCACGTGGCTGATCATACACTCTTCACGTGTCTGACCATGCACTGATCACGTGACTGATCATGCACTGATCACGTGGCTATCATGCAGTGATCACGTGGCTATCATGCACAGATCACATGGCTGATCATGAAATGATCACCTAGCTACCATATACTGGTCACGTGACTGATCATGCACTGATCACGTGGCTGATCATGCACTGCTCACGTGGCTGATCATGCAATGATCACGCAGCTAGCATGTACTGGTCACATGACTGATCATGCACTGATCACATAATTGATCATGCACTGATCACCTGGCTTATCATGCATTGATCATGTGACTGATCATGTGCTGATCATGTTTGGTGTCACACACGGATCATGTGCCTCTGGAGGCAACGAACATAGAGCTGAGTAGGCAGGAGTCAGTCAGCAGGGTATAATCGTGGAACTCAGCTCTGAGAAATCATGCTGCTCAGCTGGCAATAATCAAGTAGATGAGCAGGCAGGAATTACGCAGCACAGGTGGCAATTGTCAAGGAGATGACAGGCAGGAATCGTGCAGCTCAGCTGGAAATTGTCAAGCAGATGAGCAGACAGTAATCACGCAGCTCAGCAGTCCCTGATCACGTGACTGAGCATGCACTGTTCACATGGCTTTTCACACACCTATCACGTGACTGATCATGCACTGATCATGTGACTGATCATGCACTGATCACGTAGCTGTCTTGCAATGATCACGTGGCTATCATGCACTGATCACGTGGCTGATCATGCACTGATACCATGACTGAGCATGGACTGATCACATGACTATCATGTAGTGATCACGTGACTTAATGGTGCTGACCATGTGACTGATCATGCGCTGAGCATGTTTGCTATCATACACTGATCATGTGCCTCTGGAGGCAATAAACAAAGAGCTGAGTAGGCACGAATCAAACAGTCAGCAGGCAATAATCATGGAACTCAGCTGTGAGGAATCATGCTGCTCAGCTGGCAATAATCAAGCAGCTGAGCAGGCAGGAATCACACAGCACAGCTGGCAATTGTCAAGCAGATGACAGGCAGGAATCGTGCAGCTCAGCTGGCAATTGTCAAGCAGATGAGCAGACAGTAATCATGCAGCTCAGCAGGCCCTGGTCACGTGACTGAGCATGCACTGTTCACGTGGCTGATCATACACTGATCACGTGATTGATCATGCACTGATCACTTGGATATCATGCATTGATCACGTGGCTAATCATACACTGTTCACGGGTCTGACCATGCACTGATCACGTGGCTGATCATACACTGCTCACGTAACTGATCATGCACTGATCACGTAATTGATCATGCACTGATCACGTGGCTGATCATGCAATGATCACGTAGCTACCATGTACTGGTCCCGTGAGTGATCATGCACTGATCACGTAATTGATCATGCACTGATCACGTGGCTGATCATGCACTGAACACATGACTGATCATGCACTGATCACGTGACTGATCATGCACTGATCACGTGGCTATCATGCACTGCTCACCTGGCTGATCATGCAGTGATCACGCAGCTACCATGTAGTGGTTACATGAGTGATCATGCACTGATCACGTAATTGATCATGCACTGATCACCTGGCTTATCATGCATTCATCATGTGACTGATCATGTGCTGATTATATTTGGTGTCACACACTGATCATGTGCATCTGGAGGCAATGAACAAAGAGCTGAGTAGGCAGGCTATAATCATGGAACTCAGCTCTGAGAAATCATGCTGCTCAGCTGGCAATAATCAAGTAGATGAGCAGGCAGGAATTATGCAGCACAGGTGGCAATTGTCAAGGAGATGACAGGCAGGAATCGTACATCTCAGCTGGCAATTGTCAAGCACATGAGCAGACAGTAATCACGCAGCTCAGCAGGCCTGATCACGTGACTGAGCATGCACTGTTCACGTCGCTGATCACACACCTATCACGTGAATGATCATGCACTGATCACGTAATTGTATGCACTGCTCACGTGGCTATCATGCACTGATGACGTGGCTGATCATGCGCTGATCATGTAACTGATCATGCACTGATCACGTAGATATCTTTCACTGATCACTTGGCTGATCATACACTCATCACGGGACTGATCGTCCACTGATTACGGCGCTATCATGCATTGACTACATGACTCCACATGCACTGACCACGTGATGATCATGCACTGATCACGTGACTGACCATGCACTGATCATGTAATTGATCATGCACTGGTCATGTGGCTGATCATGCACTGATCACGTGGTTGATCATGCACTGATCACGTGGCACTCATGCACTGATCACGTGGCTGATCATACTCTGCTCACGTAACTGATCATGCACACATCACGTGGCTATCATGCACTGCTCACGTGGCTCGTCATCGAATGATCACGTAGCTACCATATACTGGTCACGTGACTGATCATGCAAAGATCATGTAAATGATCATGCACTGTTCACGTGACTGATCATGCACTGATCACGTGGCTATCAAGCTCTGCTCACGTGGCTGATCTGGCAATGATCACGTAGCTACCATGTACTGGTCACGTGACTGATCATGCACTGATCACGTAATTGATCATGCACTGATCATGTGGCTGATCATGCACTGATCACGTGGCTGATCATCCACTGATCACGTGACTGATCATGCACTGATCACGTCACTGATCATGCACTGATCACGTGGCTATCATGCACTGATCACTTGGCTGGTCATACACTGATCAGGTGCCTGGTCATGCACAGATTACATGACTGATCATGCACTGAACACGTGATTGAATATGCACTGATCACGTGGCTATCATGCACTACTCACGTGGCTGATCATGCAATGATCACGTAGCTACCATGTACCGGTCAGGTGACTGATCATGCACCCATTAGGTGACGGATCATGCATTGATCACGTCGCTGATCATACACTGATCACCTGCCTGGTCATTCACAGATCACGTGACAAATCATGAACTGATCACATAGCTATCATGCAATGATCACCTGGCTGATCATGCACTGATCACGTGGCTGATCATGCACTGATACTGTGACTGAGCATGGACTGATCACATGACTATCATGTAGTGATCACGTGACTTAATGGCTCTGATCATGTGACTGATCATGCGCTGATCATGTTTGCTATCATACACTGATCATTTACCTCTTGAGGCAATAAACAAAGAGCTGAGTAGGCACGAATCAAACAGTCAGCAGGCAATAATCATGGAACTCAGGTGTGAGGAATCATGCTGCTCATCTGGCAATAATCAAGCAGCTGAGCAGGCAGAAATTACGCAGCACAGCTGGCAATTGTCAAGCAGATGACAGGCAGGAATCGTGCAGCTCAGCTGGCAATGTCAAGCAGATGAGCAGACAGGAATCACGCAGCTCAGCAGGCCCTGATCCCGTGACTGAGCATGCACTGTTCACCTGGCTGATCATACACTGATCACGTGATTGATCATGCACTGATCACTTGGATATCATGCACTGATCACGTGGCTGATCATACACTCTTCACGTGTCTGACCATGCACTGATCACGTGACTGATCATGCACTGATCACGTGGCTATCATGCAGTGATCACGTGGCTATCATGCACAGATCACATGGCTGATCATGAAATGATCACCTAGCTACCATATACTGGTCACGTGACTGATCATGCACTGATCACGTGGCTGATCATGCACTGCTCACGTGGCTGATCATGCAATGATCACGCAGCTAGCATGTACTGGTCACATGACTGATCATGCACTGATCACATAATTGATCATGCACTGATCACCTGGCTTATCATGCATTGATCATGTGACTGATCATGTGCTGATCATGTTTGGTGTCACACACGGATCATGTGCCTCTGGAGGCAACGAACATAGAGCTGAGTAGGCAGGAGTCAGTCAGCAGGGTATAATCGTGGAACTCAGCTCTGAGAAATCATGCTGCTCAGCTGGCAATAATCAAGTAGATGAGCAGGCAGGAATTACGCAGCACAGGTGGCAATTGTCAAGGAGATGACAGGCAGGAATCGTGCAGCTCAGCTGGAAATTGTCAAGCAGATGAGCAGACAGTAATCACGCAGCTCAGCAGTCCCTGATCACGTGACTGAGCATGCACTGTTCACATGGCTTTTCACACACCTATCACGTGACTGATCATGCACTGATCATGTGACTGATCATGCACTGATCACGTAGCTGTCTTGCAATGATCACGTGGCTATCATGCACTGATCACGTGGCTGATCATGCACTGATACCATGACTGAGCATGCACTGATCACATGACTATCATGCAGTGATCACGTGACTTAATGGTGCTGACCATGTGACTGATCATGCGCTGAGCATGTTTGCTATCATACACTGATCATGTGCCTCTGGAGGCAATAACAAAGAGCTGAGTAGGCACGAATCAAACAGTCAGCAGGCAATAATCATGGAACTCAGCTGTGAGGAATCATGCTGCTCAGCTGGCAATAATCAAGCAGCTGAGCAGGCAGGAATCACACAGCACAGCTGGCAATTGTCAAGCAGATGACAGGCAGAATCGTGCAGCTCAGCTGGCAATGTCAAGCAGATGAGCAGACACTAATCATGCAGCTCAGCAGGCCCTGGTCACGTGACTGAGCATGCACTGTTCACATGGCTGATCATACACTGATCACGTGACTGATCATGCACTGATCACGTGGCTATCATGCATTGATCACGTGGCTAATCATACACTGTTCACGTGTCTGACCATGCACTGATCACGTGGCTGATCATGCACTGCTCACGTAACTGATCATGCACTGATCATGTGGCTATCATGCACTGATCACGTGGCTGATCATGCACTGATCACGTAGCTACCATGTACTGGTCCCGTGACTGATCATGCACTGATCACGTAATTGATCATGCACTGATCACGTGGCTGATCATGCACTGAACACATGACTGATCATGCACTGATCACGTGACTGATCATGCACTGATCACGTGGCTATCATGCACTGCTCACCTGGCTGATCATGCAGTGATCACGCAGCTACCATGTAGTGGTTACATGAGTGATCATGCACTGATCACGTAATTGATCATGCACTGATCACCTGGCTTATCATGCACTCATCACGTGACTGATCATGTGCTGATTATATTTGGTGTCACACACTGATCATGTGCATCTGGAGGCAATGAACAAAGAGCTGAGTAGGCAGGCTATAATCATGGAACTCAGCTCTGAGAAATCATGCTGCTCAGCTGGCAATAATCAAGTAGATGAGCAGGCAGGAATTATGCAGCACAGGTGGCAATTGTCAAGGAGATGACAGGCAGGAATCGTACATCTCAGCTGGCAATTGTCAAGCACATGAGCAGACAGTAATCACGCAGCTCAGCAGGCACTGATCACGTGACTGAGCATGCACTGTTCACGTCGCTGATCACACACCGATCACGTGACTGATCATGCACTGATCACGTGATTGTATGCACTGCTCACGTGGCTATCATGCACTGATGACGTGGCTGATCATGCGCTGATCACGTAACTGATCATGCACTGATCACGTAGATATCTTGCACTGATCACGTGGCTGATCATACACTCATCACGTGACTGATCGTCCACTGATTACGGCGCTATCATGCATTGACTACATGACTCCATCATGCACTGACCACGTGATGATCATGCACTGATCACGTGACTGACCATGCACTGATCACGTAGTTGATCATGCACTGGTCATGTGGCTGATCATGCACTGATCACGTGGTTGATCATGCACTGATCACGTGGCACTCATGCACTGATCACGTGGCTGATCATACTCTGCTCACGTAACTGATCATGCACACATCACGTGGCTATCATGCACTGCTCACGTGGCTCGATCATGCGAATGATCACGTAGCTACCATATACTGGTCACGTGACTGATCATGCAAAGATCATGTAAATGATCATGCACTGTTCACGTGACTGATCATGCACTGATCACGTGGCTGATCATGCTCTGCTCACGTGGCTGATCTGGCAATGATCACGTAGCTACCATGTACTGGTCACGTGACTGATCATGCACTGATCACGTAATTGATCATGCACTGATCACGTGGCTGATCATGCACTGATCACGTGGCTGATCATCCACTGATCACGTGACTGATCATGCACTGATCACGTCACTGATCATGCACTGATCACGTGGCTATCATGCACTGATCACTTGGCTGGTCATACACTGATCAGGTGACTGGTCATGCACAGATTACGTGACTGATCATGCACTGAACACGTGATTGAATATGCACTGATCACGTGGCTATCATGCACTACTCACGTGGCTGATCATGCAATGATCATGTAGCTACCATGTACCGGTCAGGTGACTGATCATACACCCATTAGGTGACGGATCATGCATTGATCACGTCGCTGATCATACACTGATCACCTGCCTGGTCATTCACAGATCACGTGACAAATCATGAACTGATCACATAGCTATCATGAAATGATCACCTGGCTGATCATGCACTGATCACGTGGCTGATCATGCACTGATACCGTGACTGAGCATGGACTGATCACATGACTATCATGTAGTGATCACGTGACTTAATGGCTCTGATCATGTGACTGATCATGCGCTGATCATGTTTGCTATCATACACTGATCATTTGCCTCTGGAGGCAATAAACAAAGAGCTGAGTAGGCACGAATCAAACAGTCAGCAGGCAATAATCATGGAACTCAGGTGTGAGGAATCATGCTGCTCAGCTGGCAATAATCAAGCAGCTGAGCAGGCAGGAATTACGAAGCACAGCTGGCAATTGTCAAGCAGATGACAGGCAGGAATCGTGCAGCTCAGCTGGCAATTGTCAAGCAGATGAGCAGACAGTAATCACGCAGCTCAGCAGGCCCTGATCCCGTGACTGAGCATGCACTGTTCACCTGGCTGATCATACACTGATCACGTGATTGATCATGCACTGATCACGTGGCTATCATGCACTGATCACGTGGCTGATCATACACTCTTCACGTGTCTGACCATGCACTGATCACGTGACTGATCATGCACTGATCACGTGGCTATCATGCAGTGATCACGTGGCTATCATACACAGATCACATGGCTGATCATGAAATGATCACCTAGCTACCATATACTGGTCACGTGACTGATCATGCACTGATCACGTGGCTGATCATGCACTGCTCACGTGGCTGATCATGCAATGATCACGCAGCTACCATGTACTGGTCACATGACTGATCATGCACTGATCACATAATTTATCATGCACTGATCACCTGGCTTATCATGCATTGATCATGTGACTGATCATGTGCTGATCATGTTTGGTGTCACACACGGATCATGTGCCTCTGGAGGCAATGAACATAGAGCTGAGTAGGCAGGAGTCAGTCAGCAGGCTATAATCGTGGAACTCAGCTCTGAGAAATCATGCTGCTCAGCTGGCAATAATCAAGTAGATGAGCAGGCAGGAATTACGCAGCACAGGTGGCAATTGTCAAGGAGATGACAGGCAGGAATCGTGCAGCTCAGCTGGAAATTGTCAAGCAGATGAGCAGACAGTAATCACGCAGCTCAGCAGTCCCTGATCACGTGACTGAGCATGCACTGTTCACATGGCTTTTCACACACCTATCACGTGACTGATCATGCACTGATCATGTGGCTGATCATGCACTGATCACGTAGCTGTCTTGCAATGATCACGTGGCTATCATGCACTGATCACGTGGCTGATCATGCACTGATACCATGACTGAGCATGGACTGATCACATGACTATCATGTAGTGATCACGTGACTTAATGGTGCTGACCATGTGACTGATCATGCGCTGAGCATGTTTGCTATCATACACTGATCATGTGCCTCTGGAGGCAATAAACAAAGAGCTGAGTAGGCACGAATCAAACAGTCAGCAGGCAATAATCATGGAACTCAGCTGTGAGGAATCATGCTGCTCAGCTGGCAATAATCAAGCAGCTGAGCAGGCAGGAATCACACAGCACAGCTGGCAATTGTCAAGCAGATGACAGGCAGGAATCGTGCAGCTCAGCTGGCAATGTCAAGCAGATGAGCAGACAGTAATCATGCAGCTCAGCAGGCCCTGGTCACGTGACTGAGCATGCACTGTTCACGTGGCTGATCATACACTGATCACGTGATTGATCATGCACTGATCACTTGGATATCATGCATTGATCACGTGGCTAATCATACACTGTTCACGGGTCTGACCATGCACTGATCACGTGGCTGATCATACACTGCTCACGTAACTGATCATGCACTGATCACGTAATTGATCATGCACTGATCACGTGGCTGATCATGCAATGATCACGTAGCTACCATGTACTGGTCCCGTGAGTGATCATGCACTGATCAGGTAATTGATCATGCACTGATCACGTGGCTGATCATGCACTGAACACATGACTGATCATGCACTGATCACGTGACTGATCATGCACTGATCACGTGGCTATCATGCACTGCTCACCTGGCTGATCATGCAGTGATCACGCAGCTACCATGTAGTGGTTACATGAGTGATCATGCACTGATCACGTAATTGATCATGCACTGATCACCTGGCTTATCATGCATTCATCATGTGACTGATCATGTGCTGATTATATTTGGTGTCACACACTGATCATGTGCATCTGGAGGCAATGAACAAAGAGCTGAGTAGGCAGGCTATAATCATGGAACTCAGCTCTGAGAAATCATGCTGCTCAGCTGGCAATAATCAAGTAGATGAGCAGGCCGGAATTATGCAGCACAGGTGGCAATTGTCAAGGAGATGACAGGCAGGAATCGTACAGCTCAGCTGGCAATTGTCAAGCACATGAGCAGACAGTAATCACGCAGCTCAGCAGGCCCTGATCACGTGACTGAGCATGCACTGTTCACGTCGCTGATCACACACCTATCACGTGAATGATCATGCACTGATCACGTAATTGTATGCACTGCTCACGTGGCTATCATGCACTGATGACGTGGCTGATCATGCGCTGATCACGTAACTGATCATGCACTGATCACGTAGCTATCTTTCACTGATCACTTGGCTGATCATACACTCATCACGGGACTGATCGTCCACTGATTACGGCGCTATCATGCATTGACTACATGACTCCACATGCACTGACCACGTGATGATCATGCACTGATCACGTGACTGATCATGCACTGATCACGTAATTGATCATGCACTGGTCATGTGGCTGATCATGCACTGATCACGTGGCTGATCATGCACTGATCACGTGGCACTCATGCACTGATCACGTGGCTGATCATACTCTGCTCACGTAACTGATCATGCACACATCACGTGGCTATCATGCACTGCTCACGTGGCTCGTCATCGAATGATCACGTAGCTACCATATACTGGTCACGTGACTGATCATGCAAAGATCATGTAAATGATCATGCACTGATCACGTGACTGATCATGCACTGATCACGTGGCTGATCATGCTCTGCTCACGTGGCTGATCTGGCAATGATCACGTAGCTACCATGTACTGGTCACGTGACTGATCATGCACTGATCACGTAATTGATCATGCACTGATCATGTGGCTGATCATGCACTGATCACGTGGCTGATCATCCACTGATCACGTGACTGATCATGCACTGATCACGTCACTGATCATGCACTGATCACGTGGCTATCATGCACTGATCACTTGGCTGGTCATACACTGATCAGGTGCCTGGTCATGCACAGATTACATGACTGATCATGCACTGAACACGTGACTGAATATGCACTGATCACGTGGCTATCATGCACTACTCACGTGGCTGATCATGCAATGATCATGTAGCTACCATGTACCGGTCAGGTGACTGATCATACACCCATTAGGTGACGGATCATGCATTGATCACGTCGCTGATCATACACTGATCACCTGCCTGGTCATTCACAGATCACGTGACAAATCATGCACTGATCACATAGCTATCATGAAATGATCACCTGGCTGATCATGCACTGATCACGTGGCTGATCATGCACTGATACCGTGACTGAGCATGGACTGATCACATGACTGATCATGTAGTGATCACGTGACTTAATGGCTCTGATCATGTGACTGATCATGCGCTGATCATGTTTGCTATCATACACTGATCATTTGCCTCTGGAGGCAATAAACAAAGAGCTGAGTAGGCACGAATCAAACAGTCAGCAGGCAATAATCATGGAACTCAGGTGTGAGGAATCATGCTGCTCAGCTGGCAATAATCAAGCAGCTGAGCAGGCAGGAATTACGAAGCACAGCTGGCAATTGTCAAGCAGATGACAGGCAGGAATCGTGCAGCTCAGCTGGCAATTGTCAAGCAGATGAGCAGACAGGAATCACGCAGCTCAGCAGGCCCTGATCCCGTGACTGAGCATGCACTGTTCACCTGGCTGATCATACACTGATCACGTGATTGATCATGCACTGATCACGTGGCTATCATGCACTGATCACGTGGCTGATCATACACTCTTCACGTGTCTGACCATGCACTGATCACGTGACTGATCATGCACTGATCACGTGGCTATCATGCAGTGATCACGTGGCTATCATGCACAGATCACGCGGCTGATCACGCAATGATCACGTGGCTACCATATACTGGTCACGTGACTGATCATGCACTGATCACGTGGCTGATCATGCACTGATCACGTGGCTGATCATGCAATGATCACGCAGCTACCATGTACTGGTCACGTGACTGATCATGCACTGATCACGTAATTGATCATGCACTGATCACCTGGCTGATCATGCATTGATCATGTGACTGATCATGCGCTGATCATGTTTGGTGTCACACACGGATCATGTGCCTCTGGAGGCAATGAACATAGAGCTGAGTAGGCAGGAGTCAGTCAGCAGGCTATAATCGTGGAACTCAGCTCTGAGAAATCATGCTGCTCAGCTGGCAATAATCAAGTAGATGAGCAGGCAGGAATTACGCAGCACAGGTGGCAATTGTCAAGGAGATGACAGGCAGGAATCGTGCAGCTCAGCTGGAAATTGTCAAGCAGATGAGCAGACAGTAATCACGCAGCTCAGCAGGCCCTGATCACGTGACTGAGCATGCACTGTTCACATGGCTTTTCACACACCTATCACGTGACTGATCATGCACTGATCATGTGACTGATCATGCACTGATCACGTAGCTGTCTTGCAATGATCACGTGGCTGATCATGCACTGATCACGTGGCTGATCATGCACTGATACCATGACTGAGCATGGACTGATCACATGACTATCATGTAGTGATCACGTGACTTAATGGCGCTGACCATGTGACTGATCATGCGCTGAGCATGTTTGCTATCATACACTGATCATGTGCCTCTGGAGGCAATAAACAAAGAGCTGAGTAGGCACGAATCAAACAGTCAGCAGGCAATAATCATGGAACTCAGCTGTGAGGAATCATGCTGCTCAGCTGGCAATAATCAAGCAGCTGAGCAGGCAGGAATCACGCAGCACAGCTGGCAATTGTCAAGCAGATGACAGGCAGGAATCGTGCAGCTCAGCTGGCAATTGTCAAGCAGATGAGCAGACAGTAATCACGCAGCTCAGCAGGCCCTGGTCACGTGACTGAGCATGCACTGTTCACGTGGCTGATCATACACTGATCACGTGATTGATCATGCACTGATCACGTGGATATCATGCATTGATCACGTGGCTAATCATACACTGTTCACGGGTCTGACCATGCACTGATCACGTGGCTGATCATACACTGATCACGTAACTGATCATGCACTGATCACGTAATTGATCATGCACTGATCACGTGGCTGATCATGCAATGATCACGTAGCTACCATGTACTGGTCCCGTGACTGATCATGCACTGATCACGTTATTGATCATGCACTGATCACGTGGCTGATCATGCACTGAACACGTGACTGATCATGCACTGATCACGTGACTGATCATGCACTGATCACGTGGCTATCATGCACTGCTCACCTGGCTGATCATGCAGTGATCACGCAGCTACCATGTAGTGGTTACATGAGTGATCATGCACTGATCACGTAATTGATCATGCACTGATCACCTGGCTTATCATGCATTCATCATGTGACTGATCATGCGCTGATTATGTTTGGTGTCACACACTGATCATGTGCATCTGGAGGCAATGAACAAAGAGCTGAGTAGGCAGGCTATAATCATGGAACTCAGCTCTGAGAAATCATGCTGCTCAGCTGGCAATAATCAAGTAGATGAGCAGGCAGGAATTACGCAGCACAGGTGGCAATTGTCAAGGAGATGACAGGCAGGAATCGTACAGCTCAGCTGGCAATTGTCAAGCACATGAGCAGACAGTAATCACGAAGCTCAGCAGACCCTGATCACGTGACTGAGCATGCACTGTTCACGTCGCTGATCACACACCTATCACGTGAATGATCATGCACTGATCACGTAACTGTATGCACTGCTCACGTGGCTATCATGCACTGATGACGTGGCTGATCATGCGCTGATCACGTAACTGATCATGCACTGATCACGTAGATATCTTTCACTGATCACTTGGCTGATCATACACTCATCACGGGACTGATCGTCCACTGATTACGGCGCTATCATGCACTGACTACATGACTCCACATGCACTGACCACGTGATGATCATGCACTGATCACGTGACTGACCATGCACTGATCATGTAATTGATCATGCACTGGTCATGTGGCTGATCATGCACTGATCACGTGGTTGATCATGCACTGATCACGTGGCACTCATGCACTGATCACGTGGCTGATCATACTCTGCTCACGTAACTGATCATGCACACATCACGTGGCTATCATGCACTGCTCACGTGGCTCGTCATCGAATGATCACGTAGCTACCATATACTGGTCACGTGACTGATCATGCAAAGATCATGTAAATGATCATGCACTGTTCACGTGACTGATCATGCACTGATCACGTGGCTATCATGCTCTGCTCACGTGGCTGATCTGGCAATGATCACGTAGCTACCATGTACTGCTCACGTGACTGATCATGCACTGATCACGTAATTGATCATGCACTGATCATGTGGCTGATCATGCACTGATCACGTGGCTGATCATCCACTGATCACGTGACTGATCATGCACTGATCACGTCGCTGATCATGCACTGATCACGTGGCTATCATGCACTGATCACTTGGCTGGTCATGCACTGATCAGGTGCCTGGTCATGCACAGATTACATGACTGATCATGCACTGAACACGTGACTGAACATGCACTGATCACGTGGCTATCATGCACTACTCACGTGGCTGATCATGCAATGATCATGTAGCTACCATGTACCGGTCAGGTGACTGATCATACACCCATTAGGTGACGGATCATGCATTGATCACGTCGCTGATCATACACTGATCACCTGCCTGGTCATTCACAGATCACGTGACAAATCATGAACTGATCACATAGCTATCATGAAATGATCACCTGGCTGATCATGCACTGATCACGTGGCTGATCATGCACTGATACCGTGACTGAGCATGGACTGATCACATGACTATCATGTAGTGATCACGTGACTTAATGGCTCTGATCATGTGACTGATCATGCGCTGATCATGTTTGCTATCATACACTGATCATTTGCCTCTGGAGGCAATAAACAAAGAGCTGAGTAGGCACGAATCAAACAGTCAGCAGGCAATAATCATGGAACTCAGGTGTGAGGAATCATGCTGCTCAGCTGGCAATAATCAAGCAGCTGAGCAGGCAGGAATTACGAAGCACAGCTGGCAATTGTCAAGCAGATGACAGGCAGGAATCGTGCAGCTCAGCTGGCAATTGTCAAGCAGATGAGCAGACAGTAATCACGCAGCTCAGCAGGCCCTGATCCCGTGACTGAGCATGCACTGTTCACCTGGCTGATCATACACTGATCACGTGATTGATCATGCACTGATCACGTGGATATCATGCACTGATCACGTGGCTGATCATACACTCTTCACGTGTCTGACCATGCACTGATCACGTGACTGATCATGCACTGATCACGTGGCTATCATGCAGTGATCACGTGGCTGATCATGCACAGATCACGTGGCTGATCATGAAATGATCACCTGGCTACCATATACTGGTCACGTGACTGATCATGCACTGATCACGTGGCTGATCATGCACTGCTCACGTGGCTGATCATGCAATGATCACTTAGCAACCATGTACTGGTCACGTGACTGATCATGCACTGATCACATAATTGATCATGCACTGATCACGTGGCTTATCATGCACTGATCATGTGACTGATCATGCGCTGATCATGTTTGGTGTCACACACGGATCATGTGCCTCTGGAGGCAATGAACATAGAGCTGAGTAGGCAGGAGTCAGTCAGCAGGCTATAATCGTGGAACTCAGCTCTGAGAAATCATGCTGCTCAGCTGGCAATAATCAAGTAGATGAGCAGGCAGGAATTACGCAGCACAGGTGGCAATTGTCAAGGAGATGACAGGCAGGAATCGTGCAGCTCAGCTGGAAATTGTCAAGCAGATGAGCAGACAGTAATCACGCAGCTCAGCAGTCCCTGATCACGTGACTGAGCATGCACTGTTCACATGGCTTTTCACACACCTATCACGTGACTGATCATGCACTGATCATGTGACTGATCATGCACTGATCACGTAGCTGTCTTGCAATGATCACGTGGCTATCATGCACTGATCACGTGGCTGATCATGCACTGATACCGTGACTGAGCATGGACTGATCACATGACTATCATGTAGTGATCACGTGACTTAATGGTGCTGACCATGTGACTGATCATGCGCTGAGCATGTTTGCTATCATACACTGATCATGTGCCTCTGGAGGCAATAAACAAAGAGCTGAGTAGGCACGAATCAAACAGTCAGCAGGCAATAATCATGGAACTCAGCTGTGAGGAATCATGCTGCTCAGCTGGCAATAATCAAGCAGCTGAGCAGGCAGGAATCACGCAGCACAGCTGGCAATTGTCAAGCAGATGACAGGCAGGAATCGTGCAGCTCAGCTGGCAATTGTCAAGCAGATGAGCAGACAGTAATCATGCAGCTCAGCAGGCCCTGGTCACGTGACTGAGCATGCACTGTTCACGTGGCTGATCATACACTGATCACGTGATTGATCATGCACTGATCACTTGGATATCATGCATTGATCACGTGGCTAATCATACACTGTTCACGGGTCTGACCATGCACTGATCACGTGGCTGATCATGCACTGCTCACGTAACTGATCATGCACTGATCACGTAATTGATCATGCACTGATCACGTGGCTGATCATGCAATGATCACGTAGCTACCATGTACTGGTCCCGTGAGTGATCATGCACTGATCACGTAATTGATCATGCACTGATCACGTGGCTGATCATGCACTGAACACATGACTGATCATGCACTGATCACGTGACTGATCATGCACTGATCACGTGGCTATCATGCACTGCTCACCTGGCTGATCATGCAGTGATCACGCAGCTACCATGTAGTGGTTACATGAGTGATCATGCACTGATCACGTAATTGATCATGCACTGATCACCTGGCTTATCATGCATTCATCATGTGACTGATCATGTGCTGATTATATTTGGTGTCACACACTGATCATGTGCATCTGGAGGCAATGAACAAAGAGCTGAGTAGGCAGGCTATAATCATGGAACTCAGCTCTGAGAAATCATGCTGCTCAGCTGGCAATAATCAAGTAGATGAGCAGGCAGGAATTATGCAGCACAGGTGGCAATTGTCAAGGAGATGACAGGCAGGAATCGTACATCTCAGCTGGCAATTGTCAAGCACATGAGCAGACAGTAATCACGCAGCTCAGCAGGCCCTGATCACGTGACTGAGCATGCACTGTTCACGTCGCTGATCACACACCTATCACGTGAATGATCATGCACTGATCACGTAATTGTATGCACTGCTCACGTGGCTGATCATGCACTGATGACGTGGCTGATCATGCGCTGATCACGTAACTGATCATGCACTGATCACGTAGATATCTTTCACTGATCACTTGGCTGATCATACACTCATCACGGGACTGATCGTCCACTGATTACGGCGCTATCATGCATTGACTACATGACTCCACATGCACTGACCACGTGATGATCATGCACTGATCACGTGACTGACCATGCACTGATCATGTAATTGATCATGCACTGGTCATGTGGCTGATCATGCACTGATCACGTGGTTGATCATGCACTGATCACGTGGCACTCATGCACTGATCACGTGGCTGATCATACTCTGCTCACGTAACTGATCATGCACACATCACGTGGCTATCATGCACTGCTCACGTGGCTCGTCATCGAATGATCACGTAGCTACCATATACTGGTCACGTGACTGATCATGCAAAGATCATGTAAATGATCATGCACTGTTCACGTGACTGATCATGCACTGATCACGTGGCTATCATGCTCTGCTCACGTGGCTGATCTGGCAATGATCACGTAGCTACCATGTACTGGTCACGTGACTGATCATGCACTGATCACGTAATTGATCATGCACTGATCATGTGGCTGATCATGCACTGATCACGTGGCTGATCATCCACTGATCACGTGACTGATCATGCACTGATCACGTCACTGATCATGCACTGATCACGTGGCTATCATGCACTGATCACTTGGCTGGTCATACACTGATCAGGTGCCTGGTCATGCACAGATTACATGACTGATCATGCACTGAACACGTGATTGAATATGCACTGATCACGTGGCTATCATGCACTACTCACGTGGCTGATCATGCAATGATCATGTAGCTACCATGTACCGGTCAGGTGACTGATCATACACCCATTAGGTGACGGATCATGCATTGATCACGTCGCTGATCATACACTGATCACCTGCCTGGTCATTCACAGATCACGTGACAAATCATGAACTGATCACATAGCTATCATGAAATGATCACCTGGCTGATCATGCACTGATCACGTGGCTGATCATGCACTGATACCGTGACTGAGCATGGACTGATCACATGACTATCATGTAGTGATCACGTGACTTAATGGCTCTGATCATGTGACTGATCATGCGCTGATCATGTTTGCTATCATACACTGATCATTTGCCTCTGGAGGCAATAAACAAAGAGCTGAGTAGGCACGAATCAAACAGTCAGCAGGCAATAATCATGGAACTCAGGTGTGAGGAATCATGCTGCTCAGCTGGCAATAATCAAGCAGCTGAGCAGGCAGGAATTACGAAGCACAGCTGGCAATTGTCAAGCAGATGACAGGCAGGAATCGTGCAGCTCAGCTGGCAATTGTCAAGCAGATGAGCAGACAGGAATCACGCAGCTCAGCAGGCCCTGATCCCGTGACTGAGCATGCACTGTTCACCTGGCTGATCATACACTGATCACGTGATTGATCATGCACTGATCACTTGGATATCATGCACTGATCACGTGGCTGATCATACACTCTTCACGTGTCTGACCATGCACTGATCACGTGACTGATCATGCACTGATCACGTGGCTATCATGCAGTGATCACGTGGCTATCATGCACAGATCACATGGCTGATCATGAAATGATCACCTAGCTACCATATACTGGTCACGTGACTGATCATGCACTGATCACGTGGCTGATCATGCACTGCTCACGTGGCTGATCATGCAATGATCACGCAGCTACCATGTACTGGTCACATGACTGATCATGCACTGATCACATAATTGATCATGCACTGATCACCTGGCTTATCATGCATTGATCATGTGACTGATCATGTGCTGATCATGTTTGGTGTCACACACGGATCATGTGCCTCTGGAGGCAATGAACATAGAGCTGAGTAGGCAGGAGTCAGTCAGCAGGGTATAATCGTGGAACTCAGCTCTGAGAAATCATGCTGCTCAGCTGGCAATAATCAAGTAGATGAGCAGGCAGGAATTACGCAGCACAGGTGGCAATTGTCAAGGAGATGACAGGCAGGAATCGTGCAGCTCAGCTGGAAATTGTCAAGCAGATGAGCAGACAGTAATCACGCAGCTCAGCAGTCCCTGATCACGTGACTGAGCATGCACTGTTCACATGGCTTTTCACACACCTATCACGTGACTGATCATGCACTGATCATGTGACTGATCATGCACTGATCACGTAGCTGTCTTGCAATGATCACGTGGCTATCATGCACTGATCACGTGGCTGATCATGCACTGATACCATGACTGAGCATGGACTGATCACATGACTATCATGTAGTGATCACGTGACTTAATGGTGCTGACCATGTGACTGATCATGCGCTGAGCATGTTTGCTATCATACACTGATCATGTGCCTCTGGAGGCAATAAACAAAGAGCTGAGTAGGCACGAATCAAACAGTCAGCAGGCAATAATCATGGAACTCAGCTGTGAGGAATCATGCTGCTCAGCTGGCAATAATCAAGCAGCTGAGCAGGCAGGAATCACACAGCACAGCTGGCAATTGTCAAGCAGATGACAGGCAGGAATCGTGCAGCTCAGCTGGCAATTGTCAAGCAGATGAGCAGACAGTAATCATGCAGCTCAGCAGGCCCTGGTCACGTGACTGAGCATGCACTGTTCACGTGGCTGATCATACACTGATCACGTGATTGATCATGCACTGATCACTTGGATATCATGCATTGATCACGTGGCTAATCATACACTGTTCACGGGTCTGACCATGCACTGATCACGTGGCTGATCATACACTGCTCACGTAACTGATCATGCACTGATCACGTAATTGATCATGCACTGATCACGTGGCTGATCATGCAATGATCACGTAGCTACCATGTACTGGTCCCGTGAGTGATCATGCACTGATCACGTAATTGATCATGCACTGATCACGTGGCTGATCATGCACTGAACACATGACTGATCATGCACTGATCACGTGACTGATCATGCACTGATCACGTGGCTATCATGCACTGCTCACCTGGCTGATCATGCAGTGATCACGCAGCTACCATGTAGTGGTTACATGAGTGATCATGCACTGATCACGTAATTGATCATGCACTGATCACCTGGCTTATCATGCATTCATCATGTGACTGATCATGTGCTGATTATATTTGGTGTCACACACTGATCATGTGCATCTGGAGGCAATGAACAAAGAGCTGAGTAGGCAGGCTATAATCATGGAACTCAGCTCTGAGAAATCATGCTGCTCAGCTGGCAATAATCAAGTAGATGAGCAGGCAGGAATTATGCAGCACAGGTGGCAATTGTCAAGGAGATGACAGGCAGGAATCGTACATCTCAGCTGGCAATTGTCAAGCACATGAGCAGACAGTAATCACGCAGCTCAGCAGGCCCTGATCACGTGACTGAGCATGCACTGTTCACGTCGCTGATCACACACCTATCACGTGAATGATCATGCACTGATCACGTAATTGTATGCACTGCTCACGTGGCTATCATGCACTGATGACGTGGCTGATCATGCGCTGATCATGTAACTGATCATGCACTGATCACGTAGATATCTTTCACTGATCACTTGGCTGATCATACACTCATCACGGGACTGATCGTCCACTGATTACGGCGCTATCATGCATTGACTACATGACTCCACATGCACTGACCACGTGATGATCATGCACTGATCACGTGACTGACCATGCACTGATCATGTAATTGATCATGCACTGGTCATGTGGCTGATCATGCACTGATCACGTGGTTGATCATGCACTGATCACGTGGCACTCATGCACTGATCACGTGGCTGATCATACTCTGCTCACGTAACTGATCATGCACACATCACGTGGCTATCATGCACTGCTCACGTGGCTCGTCATCGAATGATCACGTAGCTACCATATACTGGTCACGTGACTGATCATGCAAAGATCATGTAAATGATCATGCACTGTTCACGTGACTGATCATGCACTGATCACGTGGCTATCATGCTCTGCTCACGTGGCTGATCTGGCAATGATCACGTAGCTACCATGTACTGGTCACGTGACTGATCATGCACTGATCACGTAATTGATCATGCACTGATCATGTGGCTGATCATGCACTGATCACGTGGCTGATCATCCACTGATCACGTGACTGATCATGCACTGATCACGTCACTGATCATGCACTGATCACGTGGCTATCATGCACTGATCACTTGGCTGGTCATACACTGATCAGGTGCCTGGTCATGCACAGATTACATGACTGATCATGCACTGAACACGTGATTGAATATGCACTGATCACGTGGCTATCATGCACTACTCACGTGGCTGATCATGCAATGATCATGTAGCTACCATGTACCGGTCAGGTGACTGATCATACACCCATTAGGTGACGGATCATGCATTGATCACGTCGCTGATCATACACTGATCACCTGCCTGGTCATTCACAGATCACGTGACAAATCATGAACTGATCACATAGCTATCATGAAATGATCACCTGGCTGATCATGCACTGATCACGTGGCTGATCATGCACTGATACCGTGACTGAGCATGGACTGATCACATGACTGATCATGTAGTGATCACGTGACTTAATGGCTCTGATCATGTGACTGATCATGCGCTGATCATGTTTGCTATCATACACTGATCATTTGCCTCTGGAGGCAATAAACAAAGAGCTGAGTAGGCACGAATCAAACAGTCAGCAGGCAATAATCATGGAACTCAGGTGTGAGGAATCATGCTGCTCAGCTGGCAATAATCAAGCAGCTGAGCAGGCAGGAATTACGAAGCACAGCTGGCAATTGTCAAGCAGATGACAGGCAGGAATCGTGCAGCTCAGCTGGCAATTGTCAAGCAGATGAGCAGACAGGAATCACGCAGCTCAGCAGGCCCTGATCCCGTGACTGAGCATGCACTGTTCACCTGGCTGATCATACACTGATCACGTGATTGATCATGCACTGATCACTTGGATATCATGCACTGATCACGTGGCTGATCATACACTCTTCACGTGTCTGACCATGCACTGATCACGTGACTGATCATGCACTGATCACGTGGCTATCATGCAGTGATCACGTGGCTATCATGCACAGATCACATGGCTGATCATGAAATGATCACCTAGCTACCATATACTGGTCACGTGACTGATCATGCACTGATCACGTGGCTGATCATGCACTGCTCACGTGGCTGATCATGCAATGATCACGCAGCTAGCATGTACTGGTCACATGACTGATCATGCACTGATCACATAATTGATCATGCACTGATCACCTGGCTTATCATGCATTGATCATGTGACTGATCATGTGCTGATCATGTTTGGTGTCACACACGGATCATGTGCCTCTGGAGGCAACGAACATAGAGCTGAGTAGGCAGGAGTCAGTCAGCAGGGTATAATCGTGGAACTCAGCTCTGAGAAATCATGCTGCTCAGCTGGCAATAATCAAGTAGATGAGCAGGCAGGAATTACGCAGCACAGGTGGCAATTGTCAAGGAGATGACAGGCAGGAATCGTGCAGCTCAGCTGGAAATTGTCAAGCAGATGAGCAGACAGTAATCACGCAGCTCAGCAGTCCCTGATCACGTGACTGAGCATGCACTGTTCACATGGCTTTTCACACACCTATCACGTGACTGATCATGCACTGATCATGTGACTGATCATGCACTGATCACGTAGCTGTCTTGCAATGATCACGTGGCTATCATGCACTGATCACGTGGCTGATCATGCACTGATACCATGACTGAGCATGGACTGATCACATGACTATCATGTAGTGATCACGTGACTTAATGGTGCTGACCATGTGACTGATCATGCGCTGAGCATGTTTGCTATCATACACTGATCATGTGCCTCTGGAGGCAATAAACAAAGAGCTGAGTAGGCACGAATCAAACAGTCAGCAGGCAATAATCATGGAACTCAGCTGTGAGGAATCATGCTGCTCAGCTGGCAATAATCAAGCAGCTGAGCAGGCAGGAATCACACAGCACAGCTGGCAATTGTCAAGCAGATGACAGGCAGGAATCGTGCAGCTCAGCTGGCAATTGTCAAGCAGATGAGCAGACAGTAATCATGCAGCTCAGCAGGCCCTGGTCACGTGACTGAGCATGCACTGTTCACGTGGCTGATCATACACTGATCACGTGATTGATCATGCACTGATCACTTGGATATCATGCATTGATCACGTGGCTAATCATACACTGTTCACGGGTCTGACCATGCACTGATCACGTGGCTGATCATACACTGCTCACGTAACTGATCATGCACTGATCACGTAATTATCATGCACTGATCACGTGGCTGATCATGCAATGATCACGTAGCTACCATGTACTGGTCCCGTGAGTGATCATGCACTGATCACGTAATTGATCATGCACTGATCACGTGGCTGATCATGCACTGAACACATGACTGATCATGCACTGATCACGTGACTGATCATGCACTGATCACGTGGCTATCATGCACTGCTCACCTGGCTGATCATGCAGTGATCACGCAGCTACCATGTAGTGGTTACATGACTGATCATGCACTGATCACGTAATTGATCATGCACTGATCACCTGGCTTATCATGCATTCATCATGTGACTGATCATGTGCTGATTATATTTGGTGTCACACACTGATCATGTGCATCTGGAGGCAATGAACAAAGAGCTGAGTAGGCAGGCTATAATCATGGAACTCAGCTCTGAGAAATCATGCTGCTCAGCTGGCAATAATCAAGTAGATGAGCAGGCAGGAATTATGCAGCACAGGTGGCAATTGTCAAGGAGATGACAGGCAGGAATCGTACATCTCAGCTGGCAATTGTCAAGCACATGAGCAGACAGTAATCACGCAGCTCAGCAGGCCCTGATCACGTGACTGAGCATGCACTGTTCACGTCGCTGATCACACACCTATCACGTGAATGATCATGCACTGATCACGTAATTGTATGCACTGCTCACGTGGCTATCATGCACTGATGACGTGGCTGATCATGCGCTGATCATGTAACTGATCATGCACTGATCACGTAGATATCTTTCACTGATCACTTGGCTGATCATACACTCATCACGGGACTGATCGTCCACTGATTACGGCGCTATCATGCATTGACTACATGACTCCACATGCACTGACCACGTGATGATCATGCACTGATCACGTGACTGACCATGCACTGATCATGTAATTGATCATGCACTGGTCATGTGGCTGATCATGCACTGATCACGTGGCTGATCATGCACTGATCACGTGGCACTCATGCACTGATCACGTGGCTGATCATACTCTGCTCACGTAACTGATCATGCACACATCACGTGGCTATCATGCACTGCTCACGTGGCTCGTCATCGAATGATCACGTAGCTACCATATACTGGTCACGTGACTGATCATGCAAAGATCATGTAAATGATCATGCACTGTTCACGTGACTGATCATGCACTGATCACGTGGCTATCATGCTCTGCTCACGTGGCTGATCTGGCAATGATCACGTAGCTACCATGTACTGGTCACGTGACTGATCATGCACTGATCACGTAATTGATCATGCACTGATCATGTGGCTGATCATGCACTGATCACGTGGCTGATCATCCACTGATCACGTGACTGATCATGCACTGATCACGTCACTGATCATGCACTGATCACGTGGCTATCATGCACTGATCACTTGGCTGGTCATACACTGATCAGGTGCCTGGTCATGCACAGATTACATGACTGATCATGCACTGAACACGTGATTGAATATGCACTGATCACGTGGCTATCATGCACTACTCACGTGGCTGATCATGCAATGATCATGTAGCTACCATGTACCGGTCAGGTGACTGATCATACACCCATTAGGTGACGGATCATGCATTGATCACGTCGCTGATCATACACTGATCACCTGCCTGGTCATTCACAGATCACGTGACAAATCATGAACTGATCACGTAGCTATCATGAAATGATCACCTGGCTGATCATGCACTGATCACGTGGCTGATCATGCACTGATACCGTGACTGAGCATGGACTGATCACATGACTATCATGTAGTGATCACGTGACTTAATGGCTCTGATCATGTGACTGATCATGCGCTGATCATGTTTGCTATCATACACTGATCATTTGCCTCTGGAGGCAATAAACAAAGAGCTGAGTAGGCACGAATCAAACAGTCAGCAGGCAATAATCATGGAACTCAGGTGTGAGGAATCATGCTGCTCAGCTGGCAATAATCAAGCAGCTGAGCAGGCAGGAATTACGAAGCACAGCTGGCAATTGTCAAGCAGATGACAGGCAGGAATCGTGCAGCTCAGCTGGCAATTTTCAAGCAGATGAGCAGACAGGAATCACGCAGCTCAGCAGGCCCTGATCCCGTGACTGAGCATGCACTGTTCACCTGGCTGATCATACACTGATCACGTGATTGATCATGCACTGATCACTTGGATATCATGCACTGATCACGTGGCTGATCATACACTCTTCACGTGTCTGACCATGCACTGATCACGTGACTGATCATGCACTGATCACGTGGCTGATCATGCAGTGATCACGTGGCTATCATGCACAGATCACGTGGCTGATCATGAAATGATCACGTAGCTACCATGTACTGGTCACGTGACTGATCATGCACTGATCACGTGGCTGATCATGCACTGCTCACGTGGCTGATCATGCAATGATCACGCAGCTACCATGTACTGGTCACGTGACTGATCATGCACTGATCACGTGGCTGATCATGCACTGATCACCTGGCTTATCATGCACTGATCATGTGACTGATCATGTGCTGATCATGTTTGGTGTCACACACGGATCATGTGCCTCTGGAGGCAATGAACATAGAGCTGAGTAGGCAGGAGTCAGTCAGCAGGGTATAATCGTGGAACTCAGCTCTGAGAAATCATGCTGCTCAGCTGGCAATAATCAAGTAGATGAGCAGGCAGGAATTACGCAGCACAGGTGGCAATTGTCAAGGAGATGACAGGCAGGAATCGTGCAGCTCAGCTGGAAATTGTCAAGCAGATGAGCAGACAGTAATCACGCAGCTCAGCAGTCCCTGATCACGTGACTGAGCATGCACTGTTCACATGGCTTTTCACACACCTATCACGTGACTGATCATGCACTGATCACGTGACTGATCATGCACTGATCACGTAGCTGTCTTGCAATGATCACGTGGCTGATCATGCACTGATCACGTGGCTGATCATGCACTGATACCGTGACTGAGCATGGACTGATCACATGCCTATCATGTAGTGATCACGTGACTTAATGGCGCTGACCATGTGACTGATCATGCGCTGAGCATGTTTGCTATCATACACTGATCATGTGCCTCTGGAGGCAATAAACAAAGAGCTGAGTAGGCACGAATCAAACAGTCAGCAGGCAATAATCATGGAAAACAGCTGTGAGGAATCATGCTGCTCAGCTGGCAATAATCAAGCAGCTGAGCAGGCAGGAATTACGCAGCACAGCTGGCAATTGTCAAGCAGATGACAGGCAGGAATCGTGCAGCTCAGCTGGCAATTGTCAAGCAGATGAGCAGACAGTAATCACGCAGCTCAGCAGGCCCTGGTCACGTGACTGAGCATGCACTGTTCACGTGGCTGATCATACACTGATCACGTGATTGATCATGCACTGATCACTTGGATATCATGCATTGATCACGTGGCTAATCATACACTGTTCACGGGTCTGACCATGCACTGATCACGTGGCTGATCATGCACTGATCACGTAACTGATCATGCACTGATCACGTAATTGATCATGCACTGATCACGTGGCTGATCATGCAATGATCACGTAGCTACCATGTACTGGTCCCGTGAGTGATCATGCACTGATCACGATTGATCATGCACTGATCACGTGGCTGATCATGCACTGAACACATGACTGATCATGCACTGATCACGTGACTGATCATGCACTGATCACGTGGCTATCATGCACTGCTCACCTGGCTGATCATGCAGTGATCACGCAGCTACCATGTAGTGGTTACATGACTGATCATGCACTGATCACGTAATTGATCATGCACTGATCACCTGGCTTATCATGCATTCATCATGTGACTGATCATGTGCTGATTATATTTGGTGTCACACACTGATCATTTGCCTCTGGAGGCAATGAACAAAGAGCTGAGTAGGCAGGCTATAATCATGGAACTCAGCTCTGAGAAATCATGCTGCTCAGCTGGCAATAATCAAGTAGATGAGCAGGCAGGAATTACGCAGCACAGCTGGCAATTGTCAAGGAGATGACAGGCAGGAATCGTACATCTCAGCTGGCAATTGTCAAGCACATGAGCAGACAGTAATCACGCAGCTCAGCAGGCCCTGATCACGTGACTGAGCATGCACTGTTCACGTCGCTGATCACACACCTATCACGTGAATGATCATGCACTGATCACGTAATTGATGCACTGCTCACGTGGCTATCATGCACTGATGACGTGGCTGATCATGCGCTGATCACGTAACTGATCATGCACTGATCACGTAGCTATCTTTCACTGATCACTTGGCTGATCATACACTCATCACGGGACTGATCGTCCACTGATTACGGCGCTATCATGCATTGACTACATGACTCCACATGCACTGACCACGTGATGATCATGCACTGATCACGTGACTGACCATGCACTGATCATGTAATTGATCATGCACTGGTCATGTGGCTGATCATGCACTGATCACGTGGCTGATCATGCACTGATCACGTGGCACTCATGCACTGATCACGTGGCTGATCATACTCTGATCACGTAACTGATCATGCACACATCACGTGGCTATCATGCACTGCTCACGTGGCTCGTCATCGAATGATCACGTAGCTACCATATACTGGTCACGTGACTGATCATGCAAAGATCATGTAAATGATCATGCACTGTTCACGTGACTGATCATGCACTGATCACGTGGCTATCATGCTCTGCTCACGTGGCTGATCTGGCAATGATCACGTAGCTACCATGTACTGGTCACGTGACTGATCATGCACTGATCACGTAATTGATCATGCACTGATCATGTGGCTGATCATGCACTGATCACGTGGCTGATCATCCACTGATCACGTGACTGATCATGCACTGATCACGTCACTGATCATGCACTGATCACGTGGCTATCATGCACTGATCACTTGGCTGGTCATGCACTGATCAGGTGCCTGGTCATGCACAGATTACATGACTGATCATGCACTGAACACGTGATTGAATATGCACTGATCACGTGGCTATCATGCACTACTCACGTGGCTGATCATGCAATGATCACGTAGCTACCATGTACCGGTCAGGTGACTGATCATGCACCCATTAGGTGACGGATCATGCATTGATCACGTCGCTGATCATACACTGATCACGTGGCTGGTCATTCACAGATCACGTGACAAATCATGCACTGATCACGTGGCTATCATGCACTGATCACGTGGCTGATCATGCACTGATCACGTGGCTGATCATGCACTGATACCGTGACTGATCATGCACTGATCACGTGACTATCATGCACTGATCACGTGACTTAATGGCTCTGATCACGTGACTGATCATGCGCTGATCATGTTTGCTATCATACACTGATCACTTGCCTCTGGAGGCAATAAACAAAGAGCTGAGTAGGCACGAATCAAACAGTCAGCAGGCAATAATCATGGAACTCAGGTGTGAGGAATCATGCTGCTCAGCTGGCAATAATCAAGCAGCTGAGCAGGCAGGAATTACGCAGCACAGCTGGCAATTGTCAAGCAGATGACAGGCAGGAATCGTGCAGCTCAGCTGGCAATTGTCAAGCAGATGAGCAGACAGAATCACGCAGCTCAGCAGGCCCTGATCCCGTGACTGAGCATGCACTGTTCACCTGGCTGATCATACACTGATCACGTGACTGATCATGCACTGATCACGTGGATATCATGCACTGATCACGTGGCTGATCATACACTGATCACGTGGCTGACCATGCACTGATCACGTGACTGATCATGCACTGATCACGTGGCTGATCATGCAGTGATCACGTGGCTGATCATGCACAGATCACGTGGCTGATCATGAAATGATCACCTGGCTACCATGCACTGATCACGTGACTGATCATGCACTGATCACGTGGCTGATCATGCACTGCTCACGTGGCTGATCATGCAATGATCACGCAGCTACCATGTACTGGTCACGTGACTGATCATGCACTGATCACGTAACTGATCATGCACTGATCACGTGGCTTATCATGCACTGATCATGTGACTGATCATGCGCTGATCATGTTTGGTGTCACACACGGATCATGTGCCTCTGGAGGCAATGAACATAGAGCTGAGTAGGCAGGAGTCAGTCAGCAGGCTATAATCGTGGAACTCAGCTCTGAGAAATCATGCTGCTCAGCTGGCAATAATCAAGTAGATGAGCAGGCAGGAATTACGCAGCACAGGTGGCAATTGTCAAGCAGATGACAGGCAGGAATCGTGCAGCTCAGCTGGCAATTGTCAAGCAGATGAGCAGACAGTAATCACGCAGCTCAGCAGGCCCTGATCACGTGACTGAGCATGCACTGTTCACATGGCTTTTCACACACCTATCACGTGACTGATCATGCACTGATCATGTGGCTGATCATGCACTGATCACGTAGCTGTCTTGCAATGATCACGTGGCTATCATGCACTGATCACGTGGCTGATCATGCACTGATACCATGACTGATCATGCACTGATCACATGACTATCATGCACTGATCACGTGACTTAATGGTGCTGACCATGTGACTGATCATGCGCTGAGCACGTTTGCTATCATACACTGATCATGTGGCTCTGGAGGCAATGAACAAAGAGCTGAGTAGGCACGAATCAAACAGTCAGCAGGCAATAATCATGGAACTCAGCTGTGACGAATCATGCTGCTCACCTGGCAATAATCAAGCAGCTGAGCAGGCAGGAATTACACAGCACAGCTGGCAATTGTCAAGCAGATGACAGGCAGGAATCGTGCAGCTCAGCTGGCAATTGTCAAGCAGATGAGCAGACAGTAATCACGCAGCTCAGCAGGCCCTGGTCACGTGACTGATCATGCACTGATCACGTGGCTGATCATGCACTGATCACGTGACTGATCATGCACTGATCACGTGGCTATCATGCACTGATCACGTGGCTAATCATACACTGATCACGTGTCTGACCATGCACTGATCACGTGGCTGATCATGCACTGATCACGTAACTGATCATGCACTGATCACGTGACTATCATGCACTGATCACGTGGCTGATCATGCAATGATCTCGTAGCTACCATGTACTGGTCGCGTGACTGATCATGCACTGATCACGTAACTGATCATGCACTGATCACGTGGCTATCATGCACTGAACACGTGACTGATCATGCACTGATCACGTGACTGATCATGCACTGATCACGTGGCTATCATGCACTGATCACGTGGCTGATCATGCACTGATCACGCAGCTACCATGTAGTGGTTACGTGAGTGATCATGCACTGATCACGTAATTGATCATGCACTGATCACCTGGCTTATCATGCATTCATCATGTGACTGATCATGCGCTGATTATATTTGGTGTCATACACTGATCATGTGCATCTGGAGGCAATGAACAAAGAGCTGAGTAGGCAGGCTATAATCATGGAACTCAGCTGTGAGAAATCATGCTGCTCAGCTGGCAATAATCAAGCAGCTGAGCAGGCAGGAATTATGCAGCACAGGTGGCAATTGTCAAGCAGATGACAGGCAGGAATCGTACATCTCAGCTGGCAATTGTCAAGCAGATGAGCAGACAGTAATCACGCAGCTCAGCAGGCCCTGATCACGTGACTGAGCATGCACTGTTCACGTCGCTGATCACACACCTATCACGTGAATGATCATGCACTGATCACGTAACTGTATGCACTGCTCACGTGGCTATCATGCACTGATGACGTGGCTGATCATGCGCTGATCATGTGACTGATCATGCACTGATCACGTAGCTATCTTTCACTGATCACTTGGCTGATCATACACTCATCACGGGACTGATCGTCCACTGATTACGGCGCTATCATGCATTGACTACATGACTCATCATGCACTGACCACGTGATGATCATGCACTGATCACGTGACTGACCATGCACTGATCATGTAATTGATCATGCACTGGTCATGTGGCTGATCATGCACTGATCACGTGGCACTCATGCACTGATCACGTGGCTGATCATACTCTGCTCACGTAACTGATCATGCACACATCACGTGGCTATCATGCTCTGCTCACGTGGCTCGTCATGCAATGATCACGTAGCTACCATATACTGGTCACGTGACTGATCATGCAAAGATCATGTAAATGATCATGCACTGTTCACGTGACTGATCATGCACTGATCACGTGGCTATCATGCTCTGCTCACGTGGCTGATCTGGCAATGATCACGTAGCTACCATGTACTGGTCACGTGACTGATCATGCACTGATCACGTAATTGATCATGCACTGATCATGTGGCTGATCATGCACTGATCACGTGGCTGATCATCCACTGATCACGTGACTGATCATGCACTGATCACGTCGCTGATCATGCACTGATCACGTGGCTATCATGCACTGATCACTTGGCTGGTCATACACTGCTCACGTGCCTGGTCATGCACAGATTACATGACTGATCATGCACTGAACACGTGATTGAATATGCACTGATCACGTGGCTATCATGCACTACTCACGTGGCTGATCATGCAATGATCATGTAGCTACCATGTACCGGTCAGGTGACTGATCATACACCCATTAGGTGACGGATCATGCATTGATCACGTCGCTGATCATACACTGATCACCTGCCTGGTCATTCACAGATCACGTGACAAATCATGAACTGATCACATAGCTATCATTAAATGATCACCTGGCTGATCATGCACTGATCACGTGGCTGATCATGCACTGATACCGTGACTGAGCATGGACTGATCACATGACTATCATGTAGTGATCACGTGACTTAATGGCTCTGATCATGTGACTGATCATGCGCTGATCATGTTTGCTATCATACACTGATCATTTGCCTCTGGAGGCAATAAACAAAGAGCTGAGTAGGCACGAATCAAACAGTCAGCAGGCAATAATCATGGAACTCAGGTGTGAGGAATCATGCTGCTCAGCTGGCAATAATCAAGCAGCTGAGCAGGCAGGAATTACGCAGCACAGCTGGCAATTGTGAAGCAGATGACAGGCAGGAATCGTGCAGCTCAGCTGGCAATTGTCAAGCAGATGAGCAGACAGGAATCACGCAGCTCAGCAGGCCCTGATCCCGTGACTGAGCATGCACTGTTCACCTGGCTGATCATACACTGATCACGTGATTGATCATGCACTGATCACTTGGATATCATGCACTGATCACGTGGCTGATCATACACTCTTCACGTGTCTGACCATGCACTGATCACGTGACTGATCATGCACTGATCACGTGGCTATCATGCAGTGATCACGTGGCTATCATGCACAGATCACATGGCTGATCATGAAATGATCACCTAGCTACCATATACTGGTCACGTGACTGATCATGCACTGATCACGTGGCTGATCATGCACTGCTCACGTGGCTGATCATGCAATGATCACGCAGCTACCATGTACTGGTCACATGACTGATCATGCACTGATCACATAATTGATCATGCACTGATCACCTGGCTTATCATGCATTGATCATGTGACTGATCATGTGCTGATCATGTTTGGTGTCACACACGGATCATGTGCCTCTGGAGGCAATGAACATAGAGCTGAGTAGGCAGGAGTCAGTCAGCAGGGTATAATCGTGGAACTCAGCTCTGAGAAATCATGCTGCTCAGCTGGCAATAATCAAGTAGATGAGCAGGCAGGAATTACGCAGCACAGGTGGCAATTGTCAAGGAGATGACAGGCAGGAATCGTGCAGCTCAGCTGGAAATTGTCAAGCAGATGAGCAGACAGTAATCACGCAGCTCAGCAGTCCCTGATCACGTGACTGAGCATGCACTGTTCACATGGCTTTTCACACACCTATCACGTGACTGATCATGCACTGATCATGTGACTGATCATGCACTGATCACGTAGCTGTCTTGCAATGATCACGTGGCTATCATGCACTGATCACGTGGCTGATCATGCACTGATACCATGACTGAGCATGGACTGATCACATGACTATCATGTAGTGATCACGTGACTTAATGGTGCTGACCATGTGACTGATCATGCGCTGAGCATGTTTGCTATCATACACTGATCATGTGCCTCTGGAGGCAATAAACAAAGAGCTGAGTAGGCACGAATCAAACAGTCAGCAGGCAATAATCATGGAACTCAGCTGTGAGGAATCATGCTGCTCAGCTGGCAATAATCAAGCAGCTGAGCAGGCAGGAATTACACAGCACAGCTGGCAATTGTCAAGCAGATGACAGGCAGGAATCGTGCAGCTCAGCTGGCAATTGTCAAGCAGATGAGCAGACAGTAATCATGCAGCTCAGCAGGCCCTGGTCACGTGACTGAGCATGCACTGTTCACGTGGCTGATCATACACTGATCACGTGATTGATCATGCACTGATCACTTGGATATCATGCATTGATCACGTGGCTAATCATACACTGTTCACGGGTCTGACCATGCACTGATCACGTGGCTGATCATACACTGCTCACGTAACTGATCATGCACTGATCACGTAATTGATCATGCACTGATCACGTGGCTGATCATGCAATGATCACGTAGCTACCATGTACTGGTCCCGTGAGTGATCATGCACTGATCACGTAATTGATCATGCACTGATCACGTGGCTGATCATGCACTGAACACATGACTGATCATGCACTGATCACGTGACTGATCATGCACTGATCACGTGGCTATCATGCACTGATCACCTGGCTGATCATGCAGTGATCACGCAGCTACCATGTAGTGGTTACATGAGTGATCATGCACTGATCACGTAATTGATCATGCACTGATCACCTGGCTTATCATGCATTCATCATGTGACTGATCATGTGCTGATTATATTTGGTGTCACACACTGATCATGTGCATCTGGAGGCAATGAACAAAGAGCTGAGTAGGCAGGCTATAATCATGGAACTCAGCTCTGAGAAATCATGCTGCTCAGCTGGCAATAATCAAGTAGATGAGCAGGCAGGAATTATGCAGCACAGGTGGCAATTGTCAAGGAGATGACAGGCAGGAATCGTACATCTCAGCTGGCAATTGTCAAGCACATGAGCAGACAGTAATCACGCAGCTCAGCAGGCCCTGATAACGTGACTGAGCATGCACTGTTCACGTCGCTGATCACACACCTATCACGTGAATGATCATGCACTGATCACGTAATTGTATGCATTGCTCACGTGGCTATCATGCACTGATGACGTGGCTGATCATGCGCTGATCATGTAACTGATCATGCACTGATCACGTAGATATCTTTCACTGATCACTTGGCTGATCATACACTCATCACGGGACTGATCGTCCACTGATTACGGCGCTATCATGCATTGACTACATGACTCCACATGCACTGACCACGTGATGATCATGCACTGATCACGTGACTGACCATGCACTGATCATGTAATTGATCATGCACTGGTCATGTGGCTGATCATGCACTGATCACGTGGCACTCATGCACTGATCACGTGGCTGATCATACTCTGCTCACGTAACTGATCATGCACACATCACGTGGCTATCATGCACTGCTCACGTGGCTCGTCATCGAATGATCACGTAGCTACCATATACTGGTCACGTGACTGATCATGCAAAGATCATGTAAATGATCATGCACTGTTCACGTGACTGATCATGCACTGATCACGTGGCTATCATGCTCTGCTCACGTGGCTGATCTGGCAATGATCACGTAGCTACCATGTACTGGTCACGTGACTGATCATGCACTGATCACGTAATTGATCATGCACTGATCATGTGGCTGATCATGCACTGATCACGTGGCTGATCATCCACTGATCACGTGACTGATCATGCACTGATCACGTCACTGATCATGCACTGATCACGTGGCTATCATGCACTGATCACTTGGCTGGTCATACACTGATCAGGTGCCTGGTCATGCACAGATTACATGACTGATCATGCACTGAACACGTGATTGAATATGCACTGATCACGTGGCTATCATGCACTACTCACGTGGCTGATCATGCAATGATCATGTAGCTACCATGTACCGGTCAGGTGACTGATCATACACCCATTAGGTGACGGATCATGCATTGATCACGTCGCTGATCATACACTGATCACCTGCCTGGTCATTCACAGATCACGTGACAAATCATGAACTGATCACATAGCTATCATTAAATGATCACCTGGCTGATCATGCACTGATCACGTGGCTGATCATGCACTGATACCGTGACTGAGCATGGACTGATCACATGACTATCATGTAGTGATCACGTGACTTAATGGCTCTGATCATGTGACTGATCATGCGCTGATCATGTTTGCTATCATACACTGATCATTTGCCTCTGGAGGCAATAAACAAAGAGCTGAGTAGGCACGAATCAAACAGTCAGCAGGCAATAATCATGGAACTCAGGTGTGAGGAATCATGCTGCTCAGCTGGCAATAATCAAGCAGCTGAGCAGGCAGGAATTACGCAGCACAGCTGGCAATTGTGAAGCAGATGACAGGCAGGAATCGTGCAGCTCAGCTGGCAATTGTCAAGCAGATGAGCAGACAGGAATCACGCAGCTCAGCAGGCCCTGATCCCGTGACTGAGCATGCACTGTTCACCTGGCTGATCATACACTGATCACGTGATTGATCATGCACTGATCACTTGGATATCATGCACTGATCACGTGGCTGATCATACACTCTTCACGTGTCTGACCATGCACTGATCACGTGACTGATCATGCACTGATCACGTGGCTATCATGCAGTGATCACGTGGCTATCATGCACAGATCACATGGCTGATCATGAAATGATCACCTAGCTACCATATACTGGTCACGTGACTGATCATGCACTGATCACGTGGCTGATCATGCACTGCTCACGTGGCTGATCATGCAATGATCACGCAGCTACCATGTACTGGTCACATGACTGATCATGCACTGATCACATAATTGATCATGCACTGATCACCTGGCTTATCATGCATTGATCATGTGACTGATCATGTGCTGATCATGTTTGGTGTCACACACGGATCATGTGCCTCTGGAGGCAATGAACATAGAGCTGAGTAGGCAGGAGTCAGTCAGCAGGGTATAATCGTGGAACTCAGCTCTGAGAAATCATGCTGCTCAGCTGGCAATAATCAAGTAGATGAGCAGGCAGGAATTACGCAGCACAGGTGGCAATTGTCAAGGAGATGACAGGCAGGAATCGTGCAGCTCAGCTGGAAATTGTCAAGCAGATGAGCAGACAGTAATCACGCAGCTCAGCAGTCCCTGATCACGTGACTGAGCATGCACTGTTCACATGGCTTTTCACACACCTATCACGTGACTGATCATGCACTGATCACCTGGCTTATCATGCATTCATCATGTGACTGATCATGTGCTGATTATATTTGGTGTCACACACTGATCATGTGCATCTGGAGGCAATGAACAAAGAGCTGAGTAGGCAGGCTATAATCATGGAACTCAGCTCTGAGAAATCATGCTGCTCAGCTGGCAATAATCAAGTAGATGAGCAGGCAGGAATTATGCAGCACAGCTGGCAATTGTCAAGCAGATGACAGGCAGAATCGTGCAGCTCAGCTGGCAATTGTCAAGCAGATGAGCAGACAGTAATCATGCAGCTCAGCAGGCCCTGGTCACGTGACTGAGCATGCACTGTTCACGTGGCTGATCATACACTGATCACGTGATTGATCATGCACTGATCACTTGGATATCATGCATTGATCACGTGGCTAATCATACACTGTTCACGGGTCTGACCATGCACTGATCACGTGGCTGATCATACACTGCTCACGTAACTGATCATGCACTGATCACGTAGCTATCATGCACTGATCACGTGGCTGATCATGCAATGATCACGTAGCTACCATGTACTGGTCCCGTGAGTGATCATGCACTGATCACGTAATTGATCATGCACTGATCACGTGGCTGATCATGCACTGAACACATGACTGATCATGCACTGATCACGTGACTGATCATGCACTGATCACGTGGCTATCATGCACTGCTCACCTGGCTGATCATGCAGTGATCACGCAGCTACCATGTAGTGGTTACATGAGTGATCATGCACTGATCACGTAATTGATCATGCACTGATCACCTGGCTTATCATGCATTCATCATGTGACTGATCATGTGCTGATTATATTTGGTGTCACACACTGATCATGTGCATCTGGAGGCAATGAACAAAGAGCTGAGTAGGCAGGCTATAATCATGGAACTCAGCTCTGAGAAATCATGCTGCTCAGCTGGCAATAATCAAGTAGATGAGCAGGCAGGAATTATGCAGCACAGGTGGCAATTGTCAAGGAGATGACAGGCAGGAATCGTACATCTCAGCTGGCAATTGTCAAGCACATGAGCAGACAGTAATCACGCAGCTCAGCAGGCCCTGATCACGTGACTGAGCATGCACTGTTCACGTCGCTGATCACACACCTATCACGTGAATGATCATGCACTGATCACGTAATTGTATGCACTGCTCACGTGGCTATCATGCACTGATGACGTGGCTGATCATGCGCTGATCATGTAACTGATCATGCACTGATCACGTAGATATCTTTCACTGATCACTTGGCTGATCATACACTCATCACGGGACTGATCGTCCACTGATTACGGCGCTATCATGCATTGACTACATGACTCCACATGCACTGACCACGTGATGATCATGCACTGATCACGTGACTGACCATGCACTGATCATGTAATTGATCATGCACTGGTCATGTGGCTGATCATGCACTGATCACGTGGTTGATCATGCACTGATCACGTGGCACTCATGCACTGATCACGTGGCTGATCATACTCTGCTCACGTAACTGATCATGCACACATCACGTGGCTATCATGCACTGCTCACGTGGCTCGTCATCGAATGATCACGTAGCTACCATATACTGGTCACGTGACTGATCATGCAAAGATCATGTAAATGATCATGCACTGTTCACGTGACTGATCATGCACTGATCACGTGGCTATCATGCTCTGCTCACGTGGCTGATCTGGCAATGATCACGTAGCTACCATGTACTGGTCACGTGACTGATCATGCACTGATCACGTAATTGATCATGCACTGATCATGTGGCTGATCATGCACTGATCACGTGGCTGATCATCCACTGATCACGTGACTGATCATGCACTGATCACGTCACTGATCATGCACTGATCACGTGGCTATCATGCACTGATCACTTGGCTGGTCATACACTGATCAGGTGCCTGGTCATGCACAGATTACATGACTGATCATGCACTGAACACGTGATTGAATATGCACTGATCACGTGGCTATCATGCACTACTCACGTGGCTGATCATGCAATGATCATGTAGCTACCATGTACCGGTCAGGTGACTGATCATACACCCATTAGGTGACGGATCATGCATTGATCACGTCGCTGATCATACACTGATCACCTGCCTGGTCATTCACAGATCACGTGACAAATCATGAACTGATCACATAGCTATCATGAACTGATCACCTGGCTGATCATGCACTGATCACGTGGCTGATCATGCACTGATACCGTGACTGAGCATGGACTGATCACATGACTATCATGTAGTGATCACGTGACTTAATGGCTCTGATCATGTGACTGATCATGCGCTGATCATGTTTGCTATCATACACTGATCATGTGCCTCTGGAGGCAATAAACAAAGAGCTGAGTAGGCACGAATCAAACAGTCAGCAGGCAATAATCATGGAACTCAGGTGTGAGGAATCATGCTGCTCAGCTGGCAATAATCAAGCAGCTGAGCAGGCAGGAATTACGCAGCACAGCTGGCAATTGTGAAGCAGATGACAGGCAGGAATCGTGCAGCTCAGCTGGCAATTGTCAAGCAGATGAGCAGACAGGAATCACGCAGCTCAGCAGGCCCTGATCCCGTGACTGAGCATGCACTGTTCACCTGGCTGATCATACACTGATCACGTGATTGATCATGCACTGATCACTTGGATATCATGCACTGATCACGTGGCTGATCATACACTCTTCACGTGTCTGACCATGCACTGATCACGTGACTGATCATGCACTGATCACGTGGCTATCATGCAGTGATCACGTGGCTATCATGCACAGATCACATGGCTGATCATGAAATGATCACCTAGCTACCATATACTGGTCACGTGACTGATCATGCACTGATCACGTGGCTGATCATGCACTGCTCACGTGGCTGATCATGCAATGATCACGCAGCTACCATGTACTGGTCACATGACTGATCATGCACTGATCACATAATTGATCATGCACTGATCACCTGGCTTATCATGCATTGATCATGTGACTGATCATGTGCTGATCATGTTTGGTGTCACACACGGATCATGTGCCTCTGGAGGCAATGAACATAGAGCTGAGTAGGCAGGAGTCAGTCAGCAGGGTATAATCGTGGAACTCAGCTCTGAGAAATCATGCTGCTCAGCTGGCAATAATCAAGTAGATGAGCAGGCAGCAATTACGCAGCACAGGTGGCAATTGTCAAGGAGATGACAGGCAGGAATCGTGCAGCTCAGCTGGAAATTGTCAAGCAGATGAGCAGACAGTAATCACGCAGCTCAGCAGTCCCTGATCACGTGACTGAGCATGCACTGTTCACATGGCTTTTCACACACCTATCACGTGACTGATCATGCACTGATCACCTGGCTTATCATGCATTCATCATGTGACTGATCATGTGCTGATTATATTTGGTGTCACACACTGATCATGTGCATCTGGAGGCAATGAACAAAGAGCTGAGTAGGCAGGCTATAATCATGGAACTCAGCTCTGAGAAATCATGCTGCTCAGCTGGCAATAATCAAGTAGATGAGCAGGCAGGAATTATGCAGCACAGGTGGCAATTGTCAAGGAGATGACAGGCAGGAATCGTACATCTCAGCTGGCAATTGTCAAGCACATGAGCAGACAGTAATCACGCAGCTCAGCAGGCCCTGATCACGTGACTGAGCATGCACTGTTCACGTCGCTGATCACACACCTATCACGTGAATGATCATGCACTGATCACGTAATTGTATGCACTGCTCACGTGGCTATCATGCACTGATGACGTGGCTGATCATGCGCTGATCATGTAACTGATCATGCACTGATCACGTAGATATCTTTCACTGATCACTTGGCTGATCATACACTCATCACGGGACTGATCGTCCACTGATTACGGCGCTATCATGCATTGACTACATGACTCCACATGCACTGACCACGTGATGATCATGCACTGATCACGTGACTGACCATGCACTGATCATGTAATTGATCATGCACTGGTCATGTGGCTGATCATGCACTGATCACGTGGTTGATCATGCACTGATCACGTGGCACTCATGCACTGATCACGTGGCTGATCATACTCTGCTCACATAACTGATCATGCACACATCACGTGGCTATCATGCACTGCTCACGTGGCTCGTCATCGAATGATCACGTAGCTACCATATACTGGTCACGTGACTGATCATGCAAAGATCATGTAAATGATCATGCACTGTTCACGTGACTGATCATGCACTGATCACGTGGCTATCATGCTCTGCTCACGTGGCTGATCTGGCAATGATCACGTAGCTACCATGTACTGGTCACGTGACTGATCATGCACTGATCACGTAATTGATCATGCACTGATCATGTGGCTGATCATGCACTGATCACGTGGCTGATCATCCACTGATCACGTGACTGATCATGCACTGATCACGTCACTGATCATGCACTGATCACGTGGCTATCATGCACTGATCACTTGGCTGGTCATACACTGATCAGGTGCCTGGTCATGCACAGATTACATGACTGATCATGCACTGAACACGTGATTGAATATGCACTGATCACGTGGCTATCATGCACTACTCACGTGGCTGATCATGCAATGATCATGTAGCTACCATGTACCGGTCAGGTGACTGATCATACACCCATTAGGTGACGGATCATGCATTGATCACGTCGCTGATCATACACTGATCACCTGCCTGGTCATTCACAGATCACGTGACAAATCATGAACTGATCACATAGCTATCATGAAATGATCACCTGGCTGATCATGCACTGATCACGTGGCTGATCATGCACTGATACCGTGACTGAGCATGGACTGATCACATGACTATCATGTAGTGATCACGTGACTTAATGGCTCTGATCATGTGACTGATCATGCGCTGATCATGTTTGCTATCATACACTGATCATTTGCCTCTGGAGGCAATAAACAAAGAGCTGAGTAGGCACGAATCAAACAGTCAGCAGGCAATAATCATGGAACTCAGGTGTGAGGAATCATGCTGCTCAGCTGGCAATAATCAAGCAGCTGAGCAGGCAGGAATTACGAAGCACAGCTGGCAATTGTCAAGCAGATGACAGGCAGGAATCGTGCAGCTCAGCTGGCAATGTCAAGCAGATGAGCAGACAGGAATCACGCAGCTCAGCAGGCCCTGATCCCGTGACTGAGCATGCACTGTTCACCTGGCTGATCATACACTGATCACGTGATTGATCATGCACTGATCACTTGGATATCATGCACTGATCACGTGGCTGATCATACACTCTTCACGTGTCTGACCATGCACTGATCACGTGACTGATCATGCACTGATCACGTGGCTATCATGCAGTGATCACGTGGCTATCATGCACAGATCACATGGCTGATCATGAAATGATCACCTAGCTACCATATACTGGTCACGTGACTGATCATGCACTGATCACGTGGCTGATCATGCACTGCTCACGTGGCTGATCATGCAATGATCACGCAGCTACCATGTACTGGTCACATGACTGATCATGCACTGATCACATAATTGATCATGCACTGATCACCTGGCTTATCATGCATTGATCATGTGACTGATCATGTGCTGATCATGTTTGGTGTCACACACGGATCATGTGCCTCTGGAGGCAACGAACATAGAGCTGAGTAGGCAGGAGTCAGTCAGCAGGGTATAATCGTGGAACTCAGCTCTGAGAAATCATGCTGCTCAGCTGGCAATAATCAAGTAGATGAGCAGGCAGGAATTACGCAGCACAGGTGGCAATTGTCAAGGAGATGACAGGCAGGAATCGTGCAGCTCAGCTGGAAATTGTCAAGCAGATGAGCAGACAGTAATCACGCAGCTCAGCAGTCCCTGATCACGTGACTGAGCATGCACTGTTCACATGGCTTTTCACACACCTATCACGTGACTGATCATGCACTGATCATGTGACTGATCATGCACTGATCACGTAGCTGTCTTGCAATGATCACGTGGCTATCATGCACTGATCACGTGGCTGATCATGCACTGATACCATGACTGAGCATGGACTGATCACATGACTATCATGTAGTGATCACGTGACTTAATGGTGCTGACCATGTGACTGATCATGCGCTGAGCATGTTTGCTATCATACACTGATCATGTGCCTCTGGAGGCAATAAACAAAGAGCTGAGTAGGCACGAATCAAACAGTCAGCAGGCAATAATCATGGAACTCAGCTGTGAGGAATCATGCTGCTCAGCTGGCAATAATCAAGCAGCTGAGCAGGCAGGAATTACACAGCACAGCTGGCAATTGTCAAGCAGATGACAGGCAGGAATCGTGCAGCTCAGCTGGCAATTGTCAAGCAGATGAGCAGACAGTAATCATGCAGCTCAGCAGGCCCTGGTCACGTGACTGAGCATGCACTGTTCACGTGGCTGATCATACACTGATCACGTGATTGATCATGCACTGATCACTTGGATATCATGCATTGATCACGTGGCTAATCATACACTGTTCACGGGTCTGACCATGCACTGATCACGTGGCTGATCATACACTGCTCACGTAACTGATCATGCACTGATCACGTAATTGATCATGCACTGATCACGTGGCTGATCATGCAATGATCACGTAGCTACCATGTACTGGTCCCGTGAGTGATCATGCACTGATCACGTAATTGATCATGCACTGATCACGTGGCTGATCATGCACTGAACACATGACTGATCATGCACTGATCACGTGACTGATCATGCACTGATCACGTGGCTATCATGCACTGCTCACCTGGCTGATCATGCAGTGATCACGCAGCTACCATGTAGTGGTTACATGACTGATCATGCACTGATCACGTAACTGATCATGCACTGATCACCTGGCTTATCATGCATTCATCATGTGACTGATCATGTGCTGATTATGTTTGGTGTCACACACTGATCATGTGCATCTGGAGGCAATGAACAAAGAGCTGAGTAGGCAGGCTATAATCATGGAACTCAGCTCTGAGAAATCATGCTGCTCAGCTGGCAATAATCAAGTAGATGAGCAGGCAGGAATTATGCAGCACAGGTGGCAATTGTCAAGGAGATGACAGGCAGGAATCGTACATCTCAGCTGGCAATTGTCAAGCACATGAGCAGACAGTAATCACGCAGCTCAGCAGGCCCTGATCACGTGACTGAGCATGCACTGTTCACGTCGCTGATCACACACCTATCACGTGAATGATCATGCACTGATCACGTAATTGTATGCACTGCTCACGTGGCTATCATGCACTGATGACGTGGCTGATCATGCGCTGATCATGTAACTGATCATGCACTGATCACGTAGATATCTTTCACTGATCACTTGGCTGATCATACACTCATCACGGGACTGATCGTCCACTGATTACGGCGCTATCATGCATTGACTACATGACTCCACATGCACTGACCACGTGATGATCATGCACTGATCACGTGACTGACCATGCACTGATCATGTAATTGATCATGCACTGGTCATGTGGCTGATCATGCACTGATCACGTGGTTGATCATGCACTGATCACGTGGCACTCATGCACTGATCACGTGGCTGATCATACTCTGCTCACGTAACTGATCATGCACACATCACGTGGCTATCATGCACTGCTCACGTGGCTCGTCATCGAATGATCACGTAGCTACCATATACTGGTCACGTGACTGATCATGCAAAGATCATGTAAATGATCATGCACTGTTCACGTGACTGATCATGCACTGATCACGTGGCTATCATGCTCTGCTCACGTGGCTGATCTGGCAATGATCACGTAGCTACCATGTACTGGTCACGTGACTGATCATGCACTGATCACGTAATTGATCATGCACTGATCATGTGGCTGATCATGCACTGATCACGTGGCTGATCATCCACTGATCACGTGACTGATCATGCACTGATCACGTCACTGATCATGCACTGATCACGTGGCTATCATGCACTGATCACTTGGCTGGTCATACACTGATCAGGTGCCTGGTCATGCACAGATTACATGACTGATCATGCACTGAACACGTGATTGAATATGCACTGATCACGTGGCTATCATGCACTACTCACGTGGCTGATCATGCAATGATCATGTAGCTACCATGTACCGGTCAGGTGACTGATCATACACCCATTAGGTGACGGATCATGCATTGATCACGTCGCTGATCATACACTGATCACCTGCCTGGTCATTCACAGATCACGTGACAAATCATGAACTGATCACATAGCTATCATGAAATGATCACCTGGCTGATCATGCACTGATCACGTGGCTGATCATGCACTGATACCGTGACTGAGCATGGACTGATCACATGACTATCATGTAGTGATCACGTGACTTAATGGCTCTGATCATGTGACTGATCATGCGCTGATCATGTTTGCTATCATACACTGATCATTTGCCTCTGGAGGCAATAAACAAAGAGCTGAGTAGGCACGAATCAAACAGTCAGCAGGCAATAATCATGGAACTCAGGTGTGAGGAATCATGCTGCTCAGCTGGCAATAATCAAGCAGCTGAGCAGGCAGGAATTACGAAGCACAGCTGGCAATTGTCAAGCAGATGACAGGCAGGAATCGTGCAGCTCAGCTGGCAATTGTCAAGCAGATGAGCAGACAGGAATCACGCAGCTCAGCAGGCCCTGATCCCGTGACTGAGCATGCACTGTTCACCTGGCTGATCATACACTGATCACGTGATTGATCATGCACTGATCACTTGGATATCATGCACTGATCACGTGGCTGATCATACACTCTTCACGTGTCTGACCATGCACTGATCACGTGACTGATCATGCACTGATCACGTGGCTATCATGCAGTGATCACGTGGCTATCATGCACAGATCACATGGCTGATCATGAAATGATCACCTAGCTACCATATACTGGTCACGTGACTGATCATGCACTGATCACGTGGCTGATCATGCACTGCTCACGTGGCTGATCATGCAATGATCACGCAGCTACCATGTACTGGTCACATGACTGATCATGCACTGATCACATAATTGATCATGCACTGATCACCTGGCTTATCATGCATTGATCATGTGACTGATCATGTGCTGATCATGTTTGGTGTCACACACGGATCATGTGCCTCTGGAGGCAATGAACATAGAGCTGAGTAGGCAGGAGTCAGTCAGCAGGGTATAATCGTGGAACTCAGCTCTGAGAAATCATGCTGCTCAGCTGGCAATAATCAAGTAGATGAGCAGGCAGGATTTACGCAGCACAGGTGGCAATGGTCAAGGAGATGACAGGCAGGAATCGTGCAGCTCAGCTGGAAATTGTCAAGCAGATGAGCAGACAGTAATCACGCAGCTCAGCAGTCCCTGATCACGTGACTGAGCATGCACTGTTCACATGGCTTTTCACACACCTATCACGTGACTGATCATGCACTGATCATGTGACTGATCATGCACTGATCACGTAGCTGTCTTGCAATGATCACGTGGCTATCATGCACTGATCACGTGGCTGATCATGCACTGATACCATGACTGAGCATGGACTGATCACATGACTATCATGTAGTGATCACGTGACTTAATGGTGCTGACCATGTGACTGATCATGCGCTGAGCATGTTTGCTATCATACACTGATCATGTGCCTCTGGAGGCAATAAACAAAGAGCTGAGTAGGCACGAATCAAACAGTCAGCAGGCAATAATCATGGAACTCAGCTGTGAGGAATCATGCTGCTCAGCTGGCAATAATCAAGCAGCTGAGCAGGCAGGAATTACACAGCACAGCTGGCAATTGTCAAGCAGATGACAGGCAGGAATCGTGCAGCTCAGCTGGCAATTGTCAAGCAGATGAGCAGACAGTAATCATGCAGCTCAGCAGGCCCTGGTCACGTGACTGAGCATGCACTGTTCACGTGGCTGATCATACACTGATCACGTGATTGATCATGCACTGATCACTTGGATATCATGCATTGATCACGTGGCTAATCATACACTGTTCACGGGTCTGACCATGCACTGATCACGTGGCTGATCATACACTGCTCACGTAACTGATCATGCACTGATCACGTAATTGATCATGCACTGATCACGTGGCTGATCATGCAATGATCACGTAGCTACCATGTACTGGTCCCGTGAGTGATCATGCACTGATCACGTAATTGATCATGCACTGATCACGTGGCTGATCATGCACTGAACACATGACTGATCATGCACTGATCACGTGACTGATCATGCACTGATCACGTGGCTATCATGCACTGCTCACCTGGCTGATCATGCAGTGATCACGCAGCTACCATGTAGTGGTTACATGAGTGATCATGCACTGATCACGTAATTGATCATGCACTGATCACCTGGCTTATCATGCATTCATCATGTGACTGATCATGTGCTGATTATATTTGGTGTCACACACTGATCATGTGCATCTGGAGGCAATGAACAAAGAGCTGAGTAGGCAGGCTATAATCATGGAACTCAGCTCTGAGAAATCATGCTGCTCAGCTGGCAATAATCAAGTAGATGAGCAGGCAGGAATTATGCAGCACAGGTGGCAATTGTCAAGGAGATGACAGGCAGGAATCGTACATCTCAGCTGGCAATTGTCAAGCACATGAGCAGACAGTAATCACGCAGCTCAGCAGGCCCTGATCACGTGACTGAGCATGCACTGTTCACGTCGCTGATCACACACCTATCACGTGAATGATCATGCACTGATCACGTAATTGTATGCACTGCTCACGTGGCTATCATGCACTGATGACGTGGCTGATCATGCGCTGATCATGTAACTGATCATGCACTGATCACGTAGATATCTTTCACTGATCACTTGGCTGATCATACACTCATCACGGGACTGATCGTCCACTGATTACGGCGCTATCATGCATTGACTACATGACTCCACATGCACTGACCACGTGATGATCATGCACTGATCACGTGACTGACCATGCACTGATCATGTAATTGATCATGCACTGGTCATGTGGCTGATCATGCACTGATCACGTGGTTGATCATGCACTGATCACGTGGCACTCATGCACTGATCACGTGGCTGATCATACTCTGCTCACGTAACTGATCATGCACACATCACGTGGCTATCATGCACTGCTCACGTGGCTCGTCATCGAATGATCACGTAGCTACCATATACTGGTCACGTGACTGATCATGCAAAGATCATGTAAATGATCATGCACTGTTCACGTGACTGATCATGCACTGATCACGTGGCTATCATGCTCTGCTCACGTGGCTGATCTGGCAATGATCACGTAGCTACCATGTACTGGTCACGTGACTGATCATGCACTGATCACGTAATTGATCATGCACTGATCATGTGGCTGATCATGCACTGATCACGTGGCTGATCATACACTGATCACGTGACTGATCATGCACTGATCACGTCACTCATCATGCACTGATCACGTGGCTATCATGCACTGATCACTTGGCTGGTCATACACTGATCAGGTGCCTGGTCATGCACAGATTACATGACTGATCATGCACTGAACACGTGATTGAATATGCACTGATCACGTGGCTATCATGCACTACTCACGTGGCTGATCATGCAATGATCATGTAGCTACCATGTACCGGTCAGGTGACTGATCATACACCCATTAGGTGACGGATCATGCATTGATCACGTCGCTGATCATACACTGATCACCTGCCTGGTCATTCACAGATCACGTGACAAATCATGAACTGATCACATAGCTATCATGAAATGATCACCTGGCTGATCATGCACTGATCACGTGGCTGATCATGCACTGATACCGTGACTGAGCATGGACTGATCACATGACTATCATGTAGTGATCACGTGACTTAATGGCTCTGATCATGTGACTGATCATGCGCTGATCATGTTTGCTATCATACACTGATCATTTGCCTCTGGAGGCAATAAACAAAGAGCTGAGTAGGCACGAATCAAACAGTCAGCAGGCAATAATCATGGAACTCAGGTGTGAGGAATCATGCTGCTCAGCTGGCAATAATCAAGCAGCTGAGCAGGCAGGAATTACGCAGCACAGCTGGCAATTGTGAAGCAGATGACAGGCAGGAATCGTGCAGCTCAGCTGGCAATTGTCAAGCAGATGAGCAGACAGGAATCACGCAGCTCAGCAGGCCCTGATCCCGTGACTGAGCATGCACTGTTCACCTGGCTGATCATACACTGATCACGTGATTGATCATGCACTGATCACTTGGATATCATGCACTGATCACGTGGCTGATCATACACTCTTCACGTGTCTGACCATGCACTGATCACGTGACTGATCATGCACTGATCACGTGGCTATCATGCAGTGATCACGTGGCTATCATGCACAGATCACATGGCTGATCATGAAATGATCACCTAGCTACCATATACTGGTCACGTGACTGATCATGTACTGATCACGTGGCTGATCATGCACTGCTCACGTGGCTGATCATGCAATGATCACGCAGCTACCATGTACTGGTCACATGACTGATCATGCACTGATCACATAATTGATCATGCACTGATCACCTGGCTTATCATGCATTGATCATGTGACTGATCATGTGCTGATCATGTTTGGTGTCACACACGGATCATGTGCCTCTGGAGGCAATGAACATAGAGCTGAGTAGGCAGGAGTCAGTCAGCAGGCTATAATCGTGGAACTCAGCTCTAAGAAATCATGCTGCTCAGCTGGCAATAATCAAGTAGATGAGCAGGCAGGAATTACGCAGCACAGGTGGCAATTGTCAAGGAGATGACAGGCAGGAATCGTGCAGCTCAGCTGGAAATTGTCAAGCAGATGAGCAGACAGTCATCACGCAGCTCAGCAGTCCCTGATCACGTGACTGAGCATGCACTGTTCACATGGCTTTTCACACACCTATCACGTGACTGATCATGCACTGATCATGTGACTGATCATGCACTGATCACGTGGCTGTCTTGCAATGATCACGTGGCTATCATGCACTGATCACGTGGCTGATCACACACCTGTCACGTGACATATCATGCACTGATCACGTGGCACTCATGCACTGATCACCTGGCACTCATGCACTGATCACGTGGCTGATCATACTCTGCTCACGTAACTGATCATGCACACATCACGTGGCTATCATGGACTGCTCACGTGGCTCGTCATGGAATGATCACGTAGCTACCATGTACTGGTCACGTGACTGATCTTGCAATGATCACGTAATTGATCATGCACTGATCATGTGACTGATCAAGCACTGATCACTTGGCTATCATGCACTGTTAACGCGGCTGATCATGAAATGATCCGCAGCTACCATGTACTGGTCACGTGACTGATCATGCACTAATCATGTGGCTGATCATGCACTGATCACGTGACTGATTATGCACTGATTACGTGACTGATCATGCACTGATCACGTGGCTGTCATGCACTGATCACTTGGCTGGTCCTACACTGATCACGCAGCTACCATGTACTTGTTCACGTGACTGATCATGCACTGATCATGTGGCTGATCATGCACTGATCTCGTGACTGATCATGCACTGATCCCGTGACTTATCATGCACTGATCACGTGGCTATCATGCCCTGATCACATGGCTGGTCATACACTGATCACGTGCCTGGTCATGCACAGATTACATGACTGATTATGCACTCATCACGTCACTGATCATGCACTGATCACGTGGCTATCATGCACTACTCACGTGGCTGATCAAACACTGATCACCTGCCTGTTCATGCACAGATCACGTGACTAATCATGAACTGATCACATAGCAATCATTCACTGATCACCTGGATGATCATGCACTGATCACGTGGCTATCATGCAATGATCACGTGGCTATCATGCACTGATCACGTGGCTGATCATGCACTGATACCGTGACTGAGCATGGACTGATCACCTGACTATCATGTAGTGATCACGTGACTTAATGGTGCTGACCATGTGACTGATCATGCGCTGAGCATGTTTGCTATCATACACTGATCATGTGCCTCTGGAGGCAATAAACAAAGAGCTGAGTAGGCACGAATCAAACAGTCAGCAGGCAATAATCATGGAACTCAGCTGTGAGGAAACATGCTGCTCAGCTGGCAATAATCAAGCAGCTGAGGAGGCAGGAATTACGCAGCAGAGCTGATAATTGTCAAGCAGATGACAGGCAGGAATCACGCAGCTCAGCAGGCCCTGGTCACGTGACTGAGCATGCACTGTTCACGTGGCTGATCACACACTGATCACGTGATTGATCATGCACTGATCACTTGGATATCATGCACTGATCACGTGGCTAATCATACACTGTTCACGGGTCTGACCATGCACTGATCTCGTGGCTGATCATACACTGCTCACGTAACTGATCATGCACTGATCACGTAATTGATCATGCACTGATCACGTGGCTGATCATGCAATGATCACTTAGCTACCATGTACTGGTCCCGTGAGTGATCATGCAATGATCACGTAATTGATCATGCACTGATCACGTGGCTGATCATGCACTGAACACGTGACTGATCATGCACTGATCACGTGACTGATCATGGACTGAATACGTGGCTATCATGCACTGCTCACTTGACTGATCATGCAGTGATCACGCAGCTACCATGTAGTGGTTACATGACTGATCATGCACTGATCACGTAATTGATCATGCCCTGATCACCTGGCTTATCTTGCATTCATCATGTGACTGATCATGTGCTGATCATGTTTGGTGTCACACACTGATCATGTGCATCTGTAGGCAATGAACAAAGAGCTGAGTAGGCAGGAATCAGTCAGCAGGCTATAATCATGGAACTCAGCTCTCAGAAATCATGCTGCTCAGCTGGCAATAATCAAGTAGATGAGCAGGCAGGAATTATGCAGCACAGGTGGCAATTGTCAAGGAGATGACAGGCAGGAATCATACATCTCAGCTGGCAATTGTCAAGCAGATGAGCAGACAGTAATCACGCAGCTCAGCAGGCCCTGATCATGTGACTGAGCATGCACTGTTCACGTCACTGATCACACACCTATCACGTGACTGATCATGCACATATCACGTAATTGATCATGCACTGGTCATGTGGCTGATCATGCACTGATCACGTGGCTGATCATACACTGATCACGTGACTGATCATGCACTGATAATGTGGCTATCATGCACTGATCACTTGGCTGGTCATACTGATCACGTGCCTCGTCATGCACTGATCACGTGGCTGATCATGCACTGATCATGTGGCTATCATGCACTGATCACTTGGCTGGTCATACTGATCACGTGCCTCGTCATGCACTGATCACGTGGCTGATCATGCACTGATCACGTGACTGATCATGCACTGATCACGTGGCTATCATGCAGTGATCACGTGGCTATCATGCACAGATCACATGGCTGATCATGAAATGATCACCTAGCTACTATATACTGGTCACGTGACTGATTATGCACTGATCACGTGGCTGATCATGCACTGTTCATGAGACTCATCATGCACTGATCACGTGGATATCATGCACTGCTTACGTGGCTGGTCATACAATGTTCACATAGCTACCATGTACTGGTCACATGACTGATCATGCACTGATCACGTAATTGATCATGCACTGATCAAGTGGCTGACCATACACTGCTCATGTGACTGATCATGCACTCTTAACGAGACTCATCATACACTGATCACGTGGCTATCATGCACTGATCACGTGGCTGATCATACACTGATCACGTGACTGATCAGGCACTGATCACATGGCTGATCATGCACTGATCACGTGGCTATCATGCACTGATCACGTGGCTGATCATGCAATGATCACGTAGCTACCATGTACTGGTCACGTGACTGATCATGCACTGATCACGTAACTGATCATGCACTGATCACGTGGCTGATCATGCACTGATCACGTGGCTGATCATGCACTGATCACGTGACTGATCATGCACTGATCACGTGACTGATCATGCACTGATCACGTGGCTATCATGCACTGATCACGTGGCTGATCATGCACTGATCACGTGGCTGATCATGCACTGATCACGTGGCTGATCATGCACTGATCACGTGACTGATCATGCACTGATCACGTGGCTATCATGCACTGCTCACGTGGCTGATCATGCATGATCACGCAGCTACCATGTACTGGTCACATGACTGATCATGCACTGATCACGTGACTGATCATGCAGTGATCACGTGGCTATCAGGCACTACTCACGTGGCTGATCATGCAATGATCATGTAGCTACCATGTACAGGTCACGTGAATGATCATACACCCATCAGGTGACTGATCATGCACTGATCACGTGGCTATCATGCACTGATCACGAGACTGATCATGCACTGATCACGTCTATATCATGCACTGATCACATGACGGCCCATGCACTGATCACGTGGATGATCATACACTAATCATGTGACAGATCATGCACTGATCACGTGGCTGATCATGCACTGATACCGTGACTGAGCATGGACTGATAACATGACTATCATGTAGTGATCACGTGACTTAATGGCGCTGATCATGTGACTGATCATGCGCTGATCATGTTTGCTATCATACACTGATCATGTGCCTCTGGAGGCAATAAACAAAGAGCTGAGTAGGCACGAATCAAACAGTCAGCAGGCAATAATCATGGAACTCAGGTGTGAGGAATCATGCTGCTCAGCTGGCAAAAATCAAGCAGCTGAGCAGGCAGGAATTACGCAGCACAGCTGGCAATTGTCAAGCAGATGACAGGCAGGAATCGTGCAGCTCAGCTGGCAATTGTCAAGCAGATGAGCAGACAGTAATCACGCAGCTCAGCAGGCCCAGATCACGTGACTGAGCATGCACTGTTCACGTGGCTGATCATACACTGATCACGTGATTGATCATGCACTGATCACTTGGATATCATGCACTGATCACGTGGCTGATCATACACTGATCACGTGGCTGATCATGCACTGATCACGTGACTGATCATGCACTGATCACGTGGCTATCATGCACTGATCACGTGGCTGATCATGCACTGATCACGTGGCTGATCATGCACTGATCACGTGGCTATCATGCACTGATCACGTGGCTGTCATGCACTGATCACGTGGCTGATCATGCACTGATCACGTGACTGATCATGCACTGATCACGTGGCTATCATGCACTGATCACGTGGCTATCATGCACTGATATCATGCACTGATCACGTGGCTGATCATGCACGATCACGTGACTGATCATGCACTGATCACGTGCTGATCATGCACTGATCACGTGGCTGATCATGCACTGATATCATGCACTGATCACGTGGCTGATCATGCACGATCACGTGACTGATCATGCACTGATCACGTGACTGATCATGCACTGATCACGTGGCTGATCATGCACTGATCACGTGGCTATCATGCACTGATCACGTGGCTGATCACACACATATCACGTGACTGATCATGCACTGATCACGTGGCTATCATGCACTGATCACGTGGCTATCATGCACTGATATCATGCACTGTTCACGTGGCTGATCACACTGATCACGTGACTGATCATGCACTGATCACGTGGCTATCATGCACTGATCACGTGGCTGATCATGCACTGATCACGTGGCTATCATGCACTGATCACGTGACTGATCATGCACTGATCACGTGGCTGATCATGCACTGATCACGTGACTGATCATGCACTGATCACGTGGCTATCATGCACTGATCACGTGGCTGATCATGCACTGATCACGTAGCTACCATGTACTGGTCACGTGACTGATCATGCACTGATCACGTGACTGATCATGCACTGATCACGTGGCTATCATGCACTGATCACGTGACTGATCATGCACTGATCACGTCTATATCATGCACTGATCACGTGGCTGATCATGCACTGATCACGTGCTGATCATGCACTGATCACGTGGCTGATCATGCACTGATCACGTAACTGATCATGCACTGATCACGTGGCTGATCATGCACTGATCACGTGACTGATCATGCACTGATCACGTGACTATCATGCACTGATCACGTGACTGATCATGCACTGATCAGTGACTATCATGCACTGATCACGTGGCTGATCATGCACTGATCACGTGACTGATCATGCACTGATCACTGGCTATCATGCACTGATCACGTGGCTATCATGCACTGATCACGTGGCTGATCATGCACTGATCACGTGACTGATCATGCACTGATCACGTCTGATCATGCACTGATCACGTGACTGATCATGCACTGATCACGTGGATGATCATACACTGATCATGTCACTGATCATGCACTGATCACGTGGCTATCATGCACTGATCACGTGGCTGATCATGCACTGATCACGTAGCTATCATGCACTGATCACGTGACTGATCATGCACTGATCACGTGACTGATCATGCACTGATCACGTGACTGATCATGCACTGATCACGTGGATATCATGCACTGATCACGTGGCTGATCATACACTGATCACGTGTCTGACCATGCACTGATCACGTGGCTGATCATACACTGATCACGTAACTGATCATGCACTGATCACGTGGCTATCATGCACTGATCACGTGGCTGATCATGCACTGTTCACGTGGCTGATCACACACCTGTCACGTGACTGATCATGCACTGATCACGTGGCACTCATGCACTGATCACGTGGCTGATCATATGCTGCTCACGTAACTGATCATGCACACATCACGTGGCTATCATGCACTGCTCACGTGGCTGATCATGCAATGATCACGTAGCTACCATATACTGGTCACGTGACTGATCATGCACTGATCACGTAAATGATCATGCACTGTTCACGTGACTGATCATGCACTGATCACGTGACTGATCATGCACTGATCACGTGGCTATCATGCACTGCTCACGTGGCTGATCATGCAATGATCACGTAGCAACCATGTACTGGTCACGTGACTGATCATGCACTGATCACGTAATTGATCATGCACTGATCACGTGGCTCATCATGCACTGATCACGTGGCTGATCACACACTGATCACGTGACTGATCATGCACTGATCACGTGGCTATCATGCACTGATCACGTGGCTATCATGCACTGATCACGTGGCTGATCATGCACTGATCACGTGGCTATCATGCACTGATCACGTGACTGATCATGCACTGATCACGTGACTGATCATGCACTGATCACGTGGCTGATCATGCACTGATCACGTGGCTATCATGCACTGATCACGTGGCTGATCATGCACTGATCACGCAGCTATCATGCACTGATCACGTGGTGATCATGCACTGATCACGTGGCTGATCATGCACTGATCACGTGACTGATCATGCACTGATCACGTGGCTATCATGCACTGATCACGTGGCTGATCATGCACTGATCACGCAGCTACCATGCACTGGTCACGTGACTGATCATGCACTGATCACGTAACTGATCATGCACTGATCACGTGGCTGATCATGCACTGATCACGTGGCTGATCATGCACTGATCACGTGGCTATCATGCACTGATCACGTGGCTGATCATGCACTGATCACGTGGCTGATCATGCACTGATCACGTGACTGATCATGCACTGATCACGTGGCTGATCATGCACTGATCACGTGGCTGATCATGCACTGATCACGTGGCTGATCATGCACTGATCACGTGGCTATCATGCACTGATCACGTGGCTGATCATGCACTGATACCGTGACTGAGCATGGACTGATCACATGACTATCATGTAGTGATCACGTGACTTAATGGCGCTGATCATGTGACTGATCATGCGCTGATCATGTTTGCTATCATACACTGATCATGTGCCTCTGGAGGCAATAAACAAAGAGCTGAGTAGGCACGAATCAAACAGTCAGCAGGCAATAATCATGGAACTCAGCTGTGAGGAATCATGCTGCTCAGCTGGCAATAATCAAGCAGCTGAGCAGGCAGGAATTACGCAGCACAGCTGGCAATTGTCAAGCAGATGACAGGCAGGAATCGTGCAGCTCAGCTGGCAATTGTCAAGCAGATGAGCAGACAGTAATCACGCAGCTCAGCAGGCCCTGATCACGTGACTGAGCATGCACTGTTCACGTGGCTGATCATACACTGATCACGTGATTGATCATGCACTGATCACTTGGATATCATGCACTGATCACGTGGCTGATCATACACTGTTCACGTGTCTGACCATGCACTGATCACGTGGCTGATCATACACTGCTCACGTAACTGATCATGCACTGATCACGTAACTGATCATGCACTGATCACGTGGCTGATCATGCACTGATCACGTGACTGATCATGCACTGATCACGTGACTGATCATGCACTGATCACGTGGCTATCATGCACTGATCACGTGGCTGATCATGCACTGATCACGCAGCTATCATGCACTGATCACGTGACTGATCATGCACTGATCACGTAACTGATCATGCACTGATCACGTGGCTGATCATGCACTGATCACGTGACTGATCATGCACTGATCACGTGGCTATCATGCACTGATCACGTGGCTGATCATGCACTGATCACGTGGCTGATCATGCACTGATCACGTGACTATCATGCACTGATCACGTGGCATCATGCACTGATCACGTGGCTGATCATGCACTGATCACGTGACTCATGCACTGATCACGTGGCTATCATGCACTGATCACGTGGCTGATCATGGAATGATCACGTAGCAACCATATACTGGTCACGTGACTGATCATGCACTGATCACGTGACTGATCATGCACTGATCACGTGACTGATCATGCACTGATCACGTGACTGATCATGCACTGATCACGTGGCTATCATGCACTGATCACGTGGCTGATCATGCACGATCACGTAGCAACCATGTACTGATCACGTGACTGATCATGCACTGATCACGTAACTGATCATGCACTGATCACGTGGCTGATCATGCACTGATCACGTGGCTGATCACACATGATCACGTGACTGATCATGCACTGATCACGTGGCTATCATGCACTGATCACGTGGCTGTCATGCACTGATCACGTGGCTATCATGCACTGATCACGTGGCTGATCACACTGATCACGTGACTGATCATGCACTGATCACGTGGCTATCATGCACTGATCACGTGGCTGATCATGCACTGATCACGTAGCTATCATGCACTGGTCACGTGACTGATCATGCACTGATCACGTGACTGATCATGCACTGATCACGTGGCTGATCATGCACTGATCACGTGGCTGATCATGCACTGATCACGTGACTGATCATGCACTGATCACGTGACTGATCATGCACTGATCACGTGGCTATCATGCACTGATCACGTGGCTGGACATGCACTGATCACGTGCTGATCATGCACTGATCACGTGACTGATCATGCACTGATCACGTGACTGATCATGCACTGATCACGTGGCTATCATGCACTGATCACGTGGCTGATCATGCACTGATCACGTAGCAACCATGCACTGGTCACGTGACTGATCATGCACTGATCACGTAATTGATCATGCACTGATCACGTGGCTGATCATGCACTGATCACGTGGCTGATCACACATGATCACGTGACTGATCATGCACTGATCACGTGGCTATCATGCACTGATCACGTGGCTGATCATGCACTGATCACGTGGCTATCATGCACTGATCACGTGGCTGATCATGCACTGATCACGTAACTGATCATGCACTGATCACGTGGCTATCATGCACTGATCACGTGGCTGATCATGCACTGATCACGTGGCTGATCACACACTGTCACGTGACATATCATGCACTGATCACGTGGAACTCATGCACTGATCACGTGGCTGATCATACACTGCTCACGTAACTCATGCACTGATCACGTGGCTATCATGCACTGCTCACGTGGCTGTCATGGAATGATCACGTAGCAACCATATACTGGTCACGTGACTGATCATGCACTGATCACGTAAATGATCATGCACTGATCACGTGACTGATCATGCACTGATCACGTGACTGATCATGCACTGATCACGTGGCTATCATGCACTGCTCACGTGGCTGATCATGCAACGATCACGTAGCAACCATGTACTGGTCACGTGACTGATCATGCACTGATCACGTAATTGATCATGCACTGATCACGTGGCTCATCATGCACTGATCACGTGGCTGATCACACACTGATCACGTGACTGATCATGCACTGATCACGTGGCTATCATGCACTGATCACGTGGCTGATCATGCACTGATCACGTGGCTATCATGCACTGATCACGTGGCTGATCATGCAATGATCACGTAGCTACCATGCACTGGTCACGTGACTGATCATGCACTGATCACGTAATTGATCATGCACTGATCACGTGGCTGATCATGCACTGATCACGTGGCTGATCATACACTGATCACGTGACTGATCATGCACTGATCACGTGACTGATCATGCACTGATCACGTGGCTATCATGCACTGATCACTTGGCTGACATACACTGATCACGTGCCTGATCATGCACTGATCACGTGGCTGATCATGCACTGATCACGTGACTGATCATGCACTGATCACGTGTCTGATCATGCACTGATCACGTGGCTATCATGCACTGCTCACGTGGCTGATCATGCCATGATCACGCAGCTACCATGTACTGGTCACATGACTGATCATGCACTGATCACGTGACTGATCATGCAGTGATCACGTGGCTATCATGCACTACTCACGTGGCTGATCATGCAATGATCATGTAGCTACCATGTACAGGTCACGTGAATGATCATACACCCATGAGGTGACTGATCATGCACTGATCACGTGGCTATCATGCACTGATCACGAGACTGATCATTCACTGATCACGTCTATATCATGCACTGATCACATGACTGCCCATGCACTGATCACGTGGATGATCATACACTAATCATGTGACAGATCATGCACTGATCACGTGGCTGATCATGCACTGATACCGTGACTGAGCATGGACTGATCACATGACTATCATGTAGTGATCACGTGACTTAATGGCGCTGATCATGTGACTGATCATGCGCTGATCATGTTTGCTATCATACACTGATCATGTGCCTCTGGAGGCAATAAACAAAGAGCTGAGTAGGCACGAATCAAACAGTCAGCAGGCAATAATCATGGAACTCAGGTGTGAGGAATCATGCTGCTCAGCTGGCAATAATCAAGCAGCTGAACAGGCAGGAATTACGCAGCACAGCTGGCAATTGTCAAGCAGATGACAGGCAGGAATCGTGCAGCTCAGCTGGCAATTGTCAAGCAGATGAGCAGACAGTAATCACGCAGCTCAGCAGGCCCAGATCACGTGACTGAGCATGCACTGTTCACGTGGCTGATCATACACTGATCACGTGATGATCATGCACTGATCACTTGGATATCATGCACTGATCACGTGGCTGATCATACACTGTTCACGTGTCTGACCATGCACTGATCACGTGGCTGATCATACACTGCTCACGTAACTGATCATGCACTGATCACGTGGCTATCATGCACTGATCACGTGGCTGAACATGCACTGTTCACGTGGCTGATCACACACCTGTCACGTGACATATCATGCACTGATCACGTGGCACTCATGCACTGATCACGTGGCTGATCATACTCTGCTCACGTAACTCATGCACACATCACGTGGCTATCATGCACTGCTCACGTGGCTCGTCATGGAATGATCACGTAGCAACCATATACTGGTCACGTGACTGATCATGCACAGATCACGTAAATGATCATGCACTGTTCACGTGACTGATCATGTACTGATCACGTGACTGATCATGCACTGATCACGTGGCTATCATGCTCTGCTCACGTGGCTGATCATGCAACGATCACGTAGCAACCATGTACTGGTCACGTGACTGATCATGCACTGATCACGTAATTGATCCTGCACTGATCACGTGGCTCATCATGCACTGATCACGTGGCTGATCACACATGTATCACGTGACTGATCATGCACTGATCACGTGGCTATCATGCACTGATCACGTGGCTGTCATGCACTGATCACGTGGATATCATGCACTGATCACGTGGCTGATCACACACGTATCACATGACTGATCATGCACTGATCACGTGGCTATCATGCACTGATCACGTGGCTATCATGCACTGATCACGTGGCTGATCATGCAATGATCACGTAGCTACCATGTACTGATCACGTGACTGATCATGCACTGATCACGTAATTGATCATGCACTGATCACGTGGCTGATCATGCACTGATCACGTGGCTGATCATACACTGATCACATAACTGATCATGCACTGATCACGTGACTGATCATGCACTGATCACGTGGCTATCATGCACTGATCACTTGGCTGACATACACTGATCACGTGCCTGATCATGCACTGATCACGTGGCTGATCATGCACTGATCACGTGACTGATCATGCACTGATCACGTGTCTGATCATGCACTGATCACGTGGCTATCATGCACTGCTCACGTGGCTGATCATGCCATGATCACGCAGCTACCATGTACTGGTCACATGACTGATCATGCACTGATCACGTGACTGATCATGCACTGATCACGTGGCTATCATGCACTACTCACGTGGCTGATCATGCAATGATCATGTAGCTACCATGTACAGGTCACGTGAATGATCATACACCCATCAGGTGACTGATCATGCACTGATCACGTGGCTATCATGCACTGATCACGAGACTGATCATGCACTGATCACGTCTATATCATGCACTGATCACATGACTGCCCATGCACTGATCACGTGGATGATCATACACTAATCTTGTGACAGATCATGCACTGATCACGTGGCTGATCATGCACTGATACCGTGACTGAGCATGGACTGATCACATGACTATCATGTAGTGATCACGTGACTTAATGGCGCTGATCATGTGACTGATCATGCGCTGATCATGTTTGCTATCATACACTGATCATGTGCCTCTGGAGGCAATAAACAAAGAGCTGAGTAGGCACGAATCAAACAGTCAGCAGGCAATAATCATGGAACTCAGGTGTGAGGAATCATGCTGCTCAGCTGGCAATAATCAAGCAGCTGAACAGGCAGGAATTACGCAGCACAGCTGGCAATTGTCAAGCAGATGACAGGCAGGAATCGTGCAGCTCAGCTGGCAATTGTCAAGCAGATGAGCAGACAGTAATCACGCAGCTCAGCAGGCCCAGATCACGTGACTGAGCATGCACTGTTCACGTGGCTGATCATACACTGATCACGTGATGATCATGCACTGATCACTTGGATATCATGCACTGATCACGTGGCTGATCATACACTGTTCACGTGTCTGACCATGCACTGATCACGTGGCTGATCATACACTGCTCACGTAACTGATCATGCACTGATCACGTGGCTATCATGCACTGATCACGTGGCTGAACATGCACTGTTCACGTGGCTGATCACACACCTGTCACGTGACATATCATGCACTGATCACGTGGCACTCATGCACTGATCACGTGGCTGATCATACTCTGCTCACGTAACTCATGCACACATCACGTGGCTATCATGCACTGCTCACGTGGCTCGTCATGGAATGATCACGTAGCTACCATATACTGGTCACGTGACTGATCATGCACTGATCACGTAAATGATCATGCACTGTTCACGTGACTGATCATGTACTGATCACGTGACTGATCATGCACTGATCACGTGGCTATCATGCACTGCTCACGTGGCTGATCATGCAACGATCACGTAGCAACCATGTACTGGTCACGTGACTGATCATGCACTGATCACGTAATTGATCATGCACTGATCACGTGGCTCATCATGCACTGATCACGTGGCTGATCACACATGTATCACGTGACTGATCATGCACTGATCACGTGGCTATCATGCACTGATCACGTGGCTGTCATGCACTGATCACGTGGATATCATGCACTGATCACGTGGCTGATCATGCACTGATCACGTAACTGATCATGCACTGATCACGTGGCTATCATGCACTGATCACGTGGCTGATCATGCACTGATCACGTGGCTGATCATGCACTGATCACGTGACTGATCATGCACTGATCACGTGGACTCATGCACTGATCACGTGGCTGATCATGCACTGATCACGTAACTCATGCACTGATCACGTGGCTATCATGCACTGATCACGCTGATCATGCACTGATCACGTAGCTACCATGCACTGATCACGTGACTGATCATGCACTGATCACGTGGCTGATCATGCACTGATCACGTGACTGATCATGCACTGATCACGTGACTGATCATGCACTGATCACGTGGCTATCATGCACTGATCACGTGGCTGATCATGCACTGATCACGTAGCTATCATGCACTGGTCACGTGACTGATCATGCACTGATCACGTAACTGATCATGCACTGATCACGTGGCTGATCATGCACTGATCACGTGGCTGATCACACACTGATCACGTGACTGATCATGCACTGATCACGTGGCTATCATGCACTGATCACGTGGCTGATCATGCACTGATCACGTGGATCATGCACTGATCACGTGGCTGATCATGCACTGATCACGTGACTGATCATGCACTGATCACGTGGCTATCATGCACTGATCACGTGGCTGATCATGCACTGATCACGTGGCTGATCATGCACCTGTCACGTGACATATCATGCACTGATCACGTGGCATCATGCACTGATCACGTGGCTGATCATACACTGATCACGTGACTCATGCACTGATCACGTGGCTATCATGCACTGCTCACGTGGCTGTCATGCAATGATCACGTAGCAACCATATACTGGTCACGTGACTGATCATGCACTGATCACGTAAATGATCATGCACTGATCACGTGACTGATCATGCACTGATCACGTGACTGATCATGCACTGATCACGTGGCTATCATGCACTGCTCACGTGGCTGATCATGCAACGATCACGTAGCAACCATGTACTGGTCACGTGACTGATCATGCACTGATCACGTAATTGATCATGCACTGATCACGTGGCTGATCATGCACTGATCACGTGGCTGATCACACATGATCACGTGACTGATCATGCACTGATCACGTGGCTGTCATGCACTGATCACGTGGCTGTCATGCACTGATCACGTGGATATCATGCACTGATCACGTGGCTGATCACACACTGATCACGTGACTGATCATGCACTGATCACGTGGCTGATCATGCACTGATCACGAACTGATCATGCACTGATCACGTGGCTATCATGCACTGATCACGTGGCTGATCATGCACTGATCACGTGGCTGATCACACACTGTCACGTGACATATCATGCACTGATCACGTGGCACTCATGCACTGATCACGTGGCTGATCATACTCTGCTCACGTAACTCATGCACACATCACGTGGCTATCATGCACTGCTCACGTGGCTGTCATGGAATGATCACGTAGCAACCATATACTGGTCACGTGACTGATCATGCACTGATCACGTAAATGATCATGCACTGTTCACGTGACTGATCATGCACTGATCACGTGACTGATCATGCACTGATCACGTGGCTATCATGCACTGATCACGTGGCTGATCATGCACTGATCACGTAGCAACCATGTACTGGTCACGTGACTGATCATGCACTGATCACGTAATTGATCATGCACTGATCACGTGGCTGATCATGCACTGATCACGTGGCTGATCACACACTGATCACGTGACTGATCATGCACTGATCACGTGGCTATCATGCACTGATCACGTGGCTGTCATGCACTGATCACGTGGATATCATGCACTGATCACGTGGCTGATCACACACGTATCACATGACTGATCATGCACTGATCACGTGGCTATCATGCACTGATCACGTGGCTATCATGCACTGATCACGTGGCTGATCATGCAATGATCACGTAGCTACATGTACTGGTCACGTGACTGATCATGCACTGATCACGTAATTGATCATGCACTGATCACGTGGCTGATCATGCACTGATCACGTGGCTGATCATGCACTGATCACGTGACTGATCATGCACTGATCACGTGACTGATCATGCACTGATCACGTGGCTATCATGCACTGATCACGTGGCTGATCATACACTGATCACGTGACTGATCATGCACTGATCACGTGGCTGATCATGCACTGATCACGTGACTGATCATGCACTGATCACGTGGCTGATCATGCACTGATCACGTGACTGATCATGCACTGATCACGTGACTGATCATGCACTGATCACGTGGCTATCATGCACTGCTCACGTGGCTGATCATGCCATGATCACGCAGCTACCATGTACTGGTCACATGACTGATCATGCACTGATCACGTGACTGATCATGCAGTGATCACGTGGCTATCATGCACTACTCACGTGGCTGATCATGCAATGATCATGTAGCTACCATGTACAGGTCACGTGAATGATCATACACCCATCAGGTGACTGATCATGCACTGATCACGTGGCTATCATGCACTGATCACGAGACTGATCATGCACTGATCACGTCTATATCATGGACTGATCACATGACTGCCCATGCACTGATCACGTGGATGATCATACACTAATCATGTGACAGATCATGCACTGATCACGTGGCTGATCATGCACTGATACCGTGACTGAGCATGGACTGATCACATGACTATCATGTAGTGATCACGTGACTTAATGGCGCTGATCATGTGACTGATCATGCGCTGATCATGTTTGCTATCATACACTGATCATGTGCCTCTGGAGGCAATAAACAAAGAGCTGAGTAGGCACGAATCAAACAGTCAGCAGGCAATAATCATGGAACTCAGGTGTGAGGAATCATGCTGCTCAGCTGGCAATAATCAAGCAGCTGAGCAGGCAGGAATTACGCAGCACAGCTGACAATTGTCAAGCAGATGACAGGCAGGAATCGTGCAGCTCAGCTGGCAATTGTCAAGCAGATGAGCAGACAGTAATCACGCAGCTCAGCAGGCCCAGATCACGTGACTGAGCATGCACTGTTCACGTGGCTGATCATACACTGATCACGTGATTGATCATGCACTGATCACTTGGATATCATGCACTGATCACGTGGCTGATCATACACTGTTCACGTGGCTGATCATGCACTGTCACGTGACTGATCATGCACTGATCACGTGGCTACTCATGCACTGATCACGTGGCTGATCATGCACTGATCACGTGGCTGATCATGCACTGATCACGTGGCTATCATGCACTGATCACGTGGCTGTCATGCACTGATCACGTGGCTATCATGCACTGATCACGTGACTGATCATGCACTGATCACGTGGCTATCATGCACTGATCACGTGGCTATCATGCACTGATATCATGCACTGATCACGTGGCTGATCATGCACTGATCACGTGACTGATCATGCACTGATCACGTGCTGATCATGCACTGATCACGTGGCTGATCATGCACTGATATCATGCACTGATCACGTGGCTGATCATGCACTGATCACGTGACTGATCATGCACTGATCACGTGACTGATCATGCACTGATCACGTGGCTGATCATGCACTGATATCATGCACTGATCACGTGGCTGATCACACACTGATCACGTGACTGATCATGCACTGATCACGTGGCTATCATGCACTGATCACGTGGCTATCATGCACTGATATCATGCACTTTTCACGTGGCTGATCACACTGTATCACGTGACTGATCATGCACTGATCACGTGGCTATCATGCACTGATCACGTGGCTGATCATGCACTGATCACGTGGCTATCATGCACTGATCACGTGACTGATCATGCACTGATCACGTGGCTGATCATGCACTGATCACGTGACTGATCATGCACTGATCACGTGACTGATCATGCACTGATCACGTGGCTATCATGCACTATCACGTGGCTGATCATGCAATGATCACGTAGCTACCATGTACTGGTCACGTGACTGATCATGCACTGATCACGTGACTGATCATGCACTGATCACGTGGCTATCATGCACTGATCACGTGACTGATCATGCACTGATCACGTCTATATCATGCACTGATCACGTGGCTGATCATGCACTGATCACGTTCTGATCATGCACTGATCACGTGGCTGATCATGCACTGATCACGTAACTGATCATGCACTGATCACGTGGCTATCATGCACTGATCACGTGACTGATCATGCACTGATCACGTGACTATCATGCACTGATCACGTGACTGATCATGCACTGATCAGTGGCTATCATGCACTGATCACGTGGCTGATCATGCACTGATCACGTGACTGATCATGCACTGATCACTGGCTATCATGCACTGATCACGTGGCTATCATGCACTGATCACGTGGCTGATCATGCACTGATCACGTGACTGATCATGCACTGATCACGTCTGATCATGCACTGATCACGTGACTGATCATGCACTGATCACGTGGATGATCATGCACTGATCACGTGACTGATCATGCACTGATCACGTGGCTATCATGCACTGATCACGTGGCTGATCATGCACTGATCACGTAGCTATCATGCACTGATCACGTGACTGATCATGCACTGATCACGTGGCTGATCATGCACTGATCACGTGACTGATCATGCACTGATCACGTGGATATCATGCACTGATCACGTGGCTGATCATACACTGATCACGTGTCTGACCATGCACTGATCACGTGGCTGATCATACACTGATCACGTAACTGATCATGCACTGATCACGTGGCTATCATGCACTGATCACGTGGCTGAACATGCACTGATCACGTGGCTGATCACACACCTGTCACGTGACTGATCATGCACTGATCACGTGGCACTCATGCACTGATCACGTGGCTGATCATATTCTGCTCACGTAACTGATCATGCACACATCACGTGGCTATCATGCACTGCTCACGTGGCTGATCATGGAATGATCACGTAGCTACCATATACTGGTCACGTGACTGATCATGCACAGATCACGTAAATGATCATGCACTGTCACGTGACTGATCATGCACTGATCACGTGACTGATCATGCACTGATCACGTGGCTATCATGCACTGCTCACGTGGCTGATCATGCAATGATCACGTAGCAACCATGTACTGGTCACGTGACTGATCATGCACTGATCACGTAATTGATCATGCACTGATCACGTGGCTCATCATGCACTGATCACGTGGCTGATCACACACGTATCACGTGACTGATCATGCACTGATCACGTGGCTATCATGCACTGATCACGTGGCTATCATGCACTGATCACGTGGCTGATCATGCACTGATCACGTGGCTATCATGCACTGATCACGTGACTGATCATGCACTGATCACGTAACTGATCATGCACTGATCACGTGGCTGATCATGCACTGATCACGTGGCTATCATGCACTGATCACGTGGCTGATCATGCACTGATCACGCAGCTATCATGCACTGATCACGTGGTGATCATGCACTGATCACGTGGCTGATCATGCACTGATCACGTGACTGATCATGCACTGATCACGTGGCTATCATGCACTGATCACGTGGCTGATCATGCACTGATCACGCAGCTATCATGCACTGGTCACGTGACTGATCATGCACTGATCACGTAACTGATCATGCACTGATCACGTGGCTGATCATGCACTGATCACGTGGCTGATCATGCACTGATCACGTGACTGATCATGCACTGATCACGTGACTGATCATGCACTGATCACGTGGCTGATCATGCACTGATCACGTGGCTGATCATGCACTGATCACGTGGCTGATCATGCACTGATCACGTGGCTATCATGCACTGATCACGTGACTGATCATGCACTGATCACGTGACTGATCATGCACTGATCACGTGGCTATCATGCACTACTCACGTGGCTGATCATGCAATGATCATAGCTACCATGTACTGGTCACGTGAATGATCATGCACCGATCACGTGACTGATCATGCACTGATCACGTGGCTATCATGCACTGATCACGTGACTGATCATGCACTGATCACGTCTATATCATGCACTGATCACGTGGCTGATCATGCACTGATCACGTTCTGATCATGCACTGATCACGTGGCTGATCATGCACTGATCACGTGACTGATCATGCACTGATCACGTGGCTATCATGCACTGATCACGTGACTGATCATGCACTGATCACGTGACTGATCATGCACTGATCACGTGACTGATCATGCACTGATCAGTGGCTATCATGCACTGATCACGTGGCTGATCATGCACTGATCACGTGACTGATCATGCACTGATCACTGGCTATCATGCACTGATCACGTGGCTATCATGCACTGATCACGTGGCTGATCATGCACTGATCACGTGACTGATCATGCACTGATCACGTCTGATCATGCACTGATCACGTGACTGATCATGCACTGATCACGTGGCTGATCATGCACTGATCATGTGACTGATCATGCACTGATCACGTGGCTATCATGCACTGATCACGTGGCTGATCATGCACTGATCACGTAGCTATCATGCACTGATCACGTGACTGATCATGCACTGATCACGTGACTGATCATGCACTGATCACGTGACTGATCATGCACTGATCACGTGGATATCATGCACTGATCACGTGGCTGATCATGCACTGATCACGTGACTGATCATGCACTGATCACGTGGCTGATCATGCACTGATCACGTAACTGATCATGCACTGATCACGTGGCTATCATGCACTGATCACGTGGCTGATCATGCACTGATCACGTGGCTGATCACACACCTGTCACGTGACTGATCATGCACTGATCACGTGGCACTCATGCACTGATCACGTGGCTGATCATACACTGATCACGTAACTGATCATGCACTGATCACGTGGCTATCATGCACTGCTCACGTGGCTGATCATGCAATGATCACGTAGCTACCATATACTGGTCACGTGACTGATCATGCACTGATCACGTAAATGATCATGCACTGATCACGTGACTGATCATGCACTGATCACGTGACTGATCATGCACTGATCACGTGGCTATCATGCACTGATCACGTGGCTGATCATGCACTGATCACGTAGCAACCATGCACTGGTCACGTGACTGATCATGCACTGATCACGTAATTGATCATGCACTGATCACGTGGCTGATCATGCACTGATCACGTGGCTGATCACACACTGATCACGTGACTGATCATGCACTGATCACGTGGCTATCATGCACTGATCACGTGGCTATCATGCACTGATCACGTGGCTGATCATGCACTGATCACGTAGCTATCATGCACTGGTCACGTGACTGATCATGCACTGATCACGTAATTGATCATGCACTGATCACGTGGCTGATCATGCACTGATCACGTGGCTATCATGCACTGATCACGTGGCTGATCATGCACTGATCACGCAGCTATCATGCACTGATCACGTGGTGATCATGCACTGATCACGTGGCTGATCATGCACTGATCACGTGACTGATCATGCACTGATCACGTGGCTATCATGCACTGATCACGTGGCTGATCATGCACTGATCACGCAGCTACCATGCACTGGTCACGTGACTGATCATGCACTGATCACGTGACTGATCATGCACTGATCACGTGGCTGATCATGCACTGATCACGTGCTGATCATGCACTGATCACGTGGCTATCATGCACTGATCACGTGGCTGATCATGCACTGATCACGTGGCTGATCATGCACTGATCACGTGACTGATCATGCACTGATCACGTGCTGATCATGCACTGATCACGTGACTGATCATGCACTGATCACGTGGCTGATCATGCACTGATCACGTGGCTATCATGCACTGATCACGTGGCTGATCATGCACTGATACCGTGACTGAGCATGGACTGATCACATGACTATCATGTAGTGATCACGTGACTTAATGGCGCTGATCATGTGACTGATCATGCGCTGATCATGTTTGCTATCATACACTGATCATGTGCCTCTGGAGGCAATAAACAAAGAGCTGAGTAGGCACGAATCAAACAGTCAGCAGGCAATAATCATGGAACTCAGCTGTGAGGAATCATGCTGCTCAGCTGGCAATAATCAAGCAGCTGAGCAGGCAGGAATTACGCAGCACAGCTGGCAATTGTCAAGCAGATGACAGGCAGGAATCATGCAGCTCAGCTGGCAATTGTCAAGCAGATGAGCAGACAGTAATCACGCAGCTCAGCAGGCCCTGATCACGTGACTGAGCATGCACTGTTCACGTGGCTGATCATACACTGATCACGTGACTGATCATGCACTGATCACTTGGATATCATGCACTGATCACGTGGCTGATCATACACTGTTCACGTGTCTGACCATGCACTGATCACGTGGCTGATCATACACTGCTCACGTAACTGATCATGCACTGATCACGTGGCTGATCATGCACTGATCACGTGGCTGATCATGCACTGATCACGTGACTGATCATGCACTGATCACGTGACTGATCATGCACTGATCACGTGGCTATCATGCACTGATCACGTGGCTGATCATGCACTGATCACGTAGCTATCATGCACTGATCACGTGACTGATCATGCACTGATCACGTTGATCATGCACTGATCACGTGGCTGATCATGCACTGATCACGTGACTGATCATGCACTGATCACGTGGCTATCATGCACTGATCACGTGGCTGATCATGCACTGATCACGTGGCTGATCACACACTGTCACGTGACTATCATGCACTGATCACGTGGCATCATGCACTGATCACGTGGCTGATCATACACTGATCACGTAATCATGCACATCACGTGGCTATCATGCACTGATCACGTGGCTGTCATGCAATGATCACGTAGCTACCATATACTGGTCACGTGACTGATCATGCACTGATCACGTAAATGATCATGCACTGATCACGTGACTGATCATGCACTGATCACGTGACTGATCATGCACTGATCACGTGGCTATCATGCACTGATCACGTGGCTGATCATGCAACGATCACGTAGCAACCATGTACTGGTCACGTGACTGATCATGCACTGATCACGTAATTGATCATGCACTGATCACGTGGCTGATCATGCACTGATCACGTGGCTGATCACACATGATCACGTGACTGATCATGCACTGATCACGTGGCTATCATGCACTGATCACGTGGCTGATCATGCACTGATCACGTGGATATCATGCACTGATCACGTGGCTGATCACACTGATCACGTGACTGATCATGCACTGATCACGTGGCTATCATGCACTGATCACGTGGCTGATCATGCAATGATCACGTAGCTACCATGTACTGGTCACGTGACTGATCATGCACTGATCACGTGACTGATCATGCACTGATCACGTGGCTGATCATGCACTGATCACGTGGCTGATCATGCACTGATCACGTGACTGATCATGCACTGATCACGTGACTGATCATGCACTGATCACGTGGCTATCATGCACTGATCACGTGGCTGATCATGCACTGATCACGTGACTGATCATGCACTGATCACGTGACTGATCATGCACTGATCACGTGACTGATCATGCACTGATCACGTGGCTATCATGCACTGATCACGTGGCTGATCATGCACTGATCACGTAGCAACCATGTACTGGTCACGTGACTGATCATGCACTGATCACGTAACTGATCATGCACTGATCACGTGGCTGATCATGCACTGATCACGTGGCTGATCACACATGATCACGTGACTGATCATGCACTGATCACGTGGCTATCATGCACTGATCACGTGGCTGATCATGCACTGATCACGTGGATATCATGCACTGATCACGTGGCTGATCACACTGATCACGTAACTGATCATGCACTGATCACGTGGCTATCATGCACTGATCACGTGGCTGATCATGCACTGATCACGTGGCTGATCACACACTGTCACGTGACTATCATGCACTGATCACGTGGACTCATGCACTGATCACGTGGCTGATCATACACTGATCACGTAACTCATGCACACACGTGGCTATCATGCACTGCTCACGTGGCTGTCATGGAATGATCACGTAGCAACCATATACTGGTCACGTGACTGATCATGCACTGATCACGTAAATGATCATGCACTGTTCACGTGACTGATCATGCACTGATCACGTGACTGATCATGCACTGATCACGTGGCTATCATGCACTGCTCACGTGGCTGATCATGCACGATCACGTAGCAACCATGTACTGGTCACGTGACTGATCATGCACTGATCACGTAATTGATCATGCACTGATCACGTGGCTCATCATGCACTGATCACGTGGCTGATCACACACTGATCACGTGACTGATCATGCACTGATCACGTGGCTGATCATGCACTGATCACGTGGCTGATCATGCACTGATCACGTGGCTATCATGCACTGATCACGTGGCTGATCATGCACTGATCACGTAGCTATCATGCACTGATCACGTGACTGATCATGCACTGATCACGTAATTGATCATGCACTGATCACGTGGCTGATCATGCACTGATCACGTGGCTGATCATGCACTGATCACGTGACTGATCATGCACTGATCACGTGACTGATCATGCACTGATCACGTGGCTATCATGCACTGATCACTTGGCTGATCATGCACTGATCACGTGCCTGATCATGCACTGATCACGTGGCTGATCATGCACTGATCACGTGACTGATCATGCACTGATCACGTGTCTGATCATGCACTGATCACGTGGCTATCATGCACTGCTCACGTGGCTGATCATGCCATGATCACGCAGCTACCATGTACTGGTCACATGACTGATCATGCACTGATCACGTGACTGATCATGCAGTGATCACGTGGCTATCATGCACTACTCACGTGGCTGATCATGCAATGATCATGTAGCTACCATGTACAGGTCACGTGAATGATCATACACCCATCAGGTGACTGATCATGCACTGATCACGTGGCTATCATGCACTGATCACGAGACTGATCATGCACTGATCACGTCTATATCATGCACTGATCACATGACTGCCCATGCACTGATCACGTGGATGATCATACACTAATCATGTGACAGATCATGCACTGATCACGTGGCTGATCATGCACTGATACCGTGACTGAGCATGGACTGATCACATGACTATCATGTAGTGATCACGTGACTTAATGGCGCTGATCATGTGACTGATCATGCGCTGATCATGTTTGCTATCATACACTGATCATGTGCCTCTGGAGGCAATAAACAAAGAGCTGAGTAGGCACGAATCAAACAGTCAGCAGGCAATAATCATGGAACTCAGGTGTGAGGAATCATGCTGCTCAGCTGGCAATAATCAAGCAGCTGAGCAGGCAGGAATTACGCAGCACAGCTGGCAATTGTCAAGCAGATGACAGGCAGGAATCGTGCAGCTCAGCTGGCAATTGTCAAGCAGATGAGCAGACAGTAATCACGCAGCTCAGCAGGCCCAGATCACGTGACTGAGCATGCACTGTTCACGTGGCTGATCATACACTGATCACGTGATGATCATGCACTGATCACTTGGATATCATGCACTGATCACGTGGCTGATCATACACTGTTCACGTGTCTGACCATGCACTGATCACGTGGCTGATCATACACTGCTCACGTAACTGATCATGCACTGATCACGTGGCTATCATGCACTGATCACGTGGCTGAACATGCACTGTTCACGTGGCTGATCACACACCTGTCACGTGACATATCATGCACTGATCACGTGGCACTCATGCACTGATCACGTGGCTGATCATACTCTGCTCACGTAACTCATGCACACATCACGTGGCTATCATGCACTGCTCACGTGGCTCGTCATGGAATGATCACGTAGCAACCATATACTGGTCACGTGACTGATCATGCACTGATCACGTAAATGATCATGCACTGTTCACGTGACTGATCATGTACTGATCACGTGACTGATCATGCACTGATCACGTGGCTGATCATGCACTGATCACGTGGCTATCATGCACTGATCACGTGGCTGATCATGCATGATCACGCAGCTACCATGTACTGGTCACATGACTGATCATGCACTGATCACGTGACTGATCATGCACTGATCACGTGGCTATCATGCACTACTCACGTGGCTGATCATGCAATGATCATGTAGCTACCATGTACAGGTCACGTGAATGATCATACACCCATCAGGTGACTGATCATGCACTGATCACGTGGCTATCATGCACTGATCACGTGACTGATCATGCACTGATCACGTCTATATCATGCACTGATCACATGACTGCCATGCACTGATCACGTGGATGATCATACACTAATCATGTGACAGATCATGCACTGATCACGTGGCTGATCATGCACTGATACCGTGACTGAGCATGGACTGATCACATGACTATCATGTAGTGATCACGTGACTTAATGGCGCTGATCATGTGACTGATCATGCACTGATCATGTTTGCTATCATACACTGATCATGTGCCTCTGGAGGCAATAAACAAAGAGCTGAGTAGGCACGAATCAAACAGTCAGCAGGCAATAATCATGGAACTCAGGTGTGAGGAATCATGCTGCTCAGCTGGCAATAATCAAGCAGCTGAGCAGGCAGGAATTACGCAGCACAGCTGGCAATTGTCAAGCAGATGACAGGCAGGAATCGTGCAGCTCAGCTGGCAATTGTCAAGCAGATGAGCAGACAGTAATCACGCAGCTCAGCAGGCCCAGATCACGTGACTGAGCATGCACTGTTCACGTGGCTGATCATACACTGATCACGTGATTGATCATGCACTGATCACTTGGATATCATGCACTGATCACGTGGCTGATCATACACTGTTCACGTGGCTGATCATGCACTGATCACGTGACTGATCATGCACTGATCACGTGGCTATCATGCACTGATCACGTGGCTGATCATGCACTGATCACGTGGCTGATCATGCACTGATCACGTGGCTATCATGCACTGATCACGTGGCTGTCATGCACTGATCACGTGGCTATCATGCACTGATCACGTGACTGATCATGCACTGATCACGTGGCTGATCATGCACTGATCACGTGGCTATCATGCACTGATATCATGCACTGATCACGTGGCTGATCATGCACGATCACGTGACTGATCATGCACTGATCACGTGCTGATCATGCACTGATCACGTGGCTATCATGCACTGATATCATGCACTGATCACGTGGCTGATCATGCACTGATCACGTGACTGATCATGCACTGATCACGTGACTGATCATGCACTGATCACGTGGCTGATCATGCACTGATCACGTGGCTATCATGCACTGATCACGTGGCTGATCACACGATCACGTGACTGATCATGCACTGATCACGTGGCTATCATGCACTGATCACGTGGCTATCATGCACTGATATCATGCACTGATCACGTGGCTGATCACATGCATCACGTGACTGATCATGCACTGATCACGTGGCTATCATGCACTGATCACGTGGCTGATCATGCACTGATCACGTGGCTATCATGCACTGTCACGTGACTGATCATGCACTGATCACGTGGCTGATCATGCACTGATCACGTGACTGATCATGCACTGATCACGTGACTGATCATGCACTGATCACGTGGCTATCATGCACTACTCACGTGGCTGATCATGCAATGATCACGTAGCTACCATGTACTGGTCACGTGAATGATCATGCACTGATCACGTGACTGATCATGCACTGATCACGTGGCTATCATGCACTGATCACGTGACTGATCATGCACTGATCACGTCTATATCATGCACTGATCACGTGGCTGATCATGCACTGATCACGTGCTGATCATGCACTGATCACGTGGCTGATCATGCACTGATCACGTGACTGATCATGCACTGATCACGTGGCTGATCATGCACTGATCACGTGACTGATCATGCACTGATCACGTGACTATCATGCACTGATCACGTGACTGATCATGCACTGATCAGTGGCTATCATGCACTGATCACGTGGCTGATCATGCACTGATCACGTGACTGATCATGCACTGATCACTGGCTATCATGCACTGATCACGTGGCTATCATGCACTGATCACGTGGCTGATCATGCACTGATCACGTGACTGATCATGCACTGATCACGTCTGATCATGCACTGATCACGTGACTGATCATGCACTGATCACGTGGATGATCATGCACTGATCATGTGACTGATCATGCACTGATCACGTGGCTATCATGCACTGATCACGTGGCTGATCATGCACTGATCACGTAGCTACCATGCACTGATCACGTGACTGATCATGCACTGATCACGTGGCTGATCATGCACTGATCACGTGACTGATCATGCACTGATCACGTGGATATCATGCACTGATCACGTGGCTGATCATACACTGATCACGTGTCTGACCATGCACTGATCACGTGGCTGATCATACACTGATCACGTAACTGATCATGCACTGATCACGTGGCTATCATGCACTGATCACGTGGCTGAACATGCACTGTTCACGTGGCTGATCACACACCTGTCACGTGACTGATCATGCACTGATCACGTGGCACTCATGCACTGATCACGTGGCTGATCATACTCTGCTCACGTAACTGATCATGCACACATCACGTGGCTATCATGCACTGCTCACGTGGCTGATCATGCAATGATCACGTAGCTACCATATACTGGTCACGTGACTGATCATGCACTGATCACGTAAATGATCATGCACTGATCACGTGACTGATCATGCACTGATCACGTGACTGATCATGCACTGATCACGTGGCTATCATGCACTGATCACGTGGCTGATCATGCAATGATCACGTAGCAACCATGTACTGGTCACGTGACTGATCATGCACTGATCACGTAATTGATCATGCACTGATCACGTGGCTCATCATGCACTGATCACGTGGCTGATCACACACGTATCACGTGACTGATCATGCACTGATCACGTGGCTGATCATGCACTGATCACGTGGCTATCATGCACTGATCACGTGGCTGATCATGCACTGATCACGTGGCTATCATGCACTGATCACGTGGCTGATCATGCACTGATCACGTGACTGATCATGCACTGATCACGTGGCTGATCATGCACTGATCACGTGGCTATCATGCACTGATCACGTGGCTGATCATGCAATGATCACGCAGCTACCATGTACTGGTCACATGACTGATCATGCACTGATCACGTGACTGATCATGCAGTGATCACGTGGCTATCATGCACTACTCACGTGGCTGATCATGCAATGATCATGTAGCTACCATGTACAGGTCACGTGAATGATCATACACCCATCAGGTGACTGATCATGCACTGATCACGTGGCTATCATGCACTGATCACGAGACTGATCATGCACTGATCACGTCTATATCATGCACTGATCACATGACTGCCCATGCACTGATCACGTGGATGATCATACACTAATCATGTGACAGATCATGCACTGATCACGTGGCTGATCATGCACTGATACCGTGACTGAGCATGGACTGATCACATGACTATCATGTAGTGATCACGTGACTTAATGGCGCTGATCATGTGACTGATCATGCGCTGATCATGTTTGCTATCATACACTGATCATGTGCCTCTGGAGGCAATAAACAAAGAGCTGAGTAGGCACGAATCAAACAGTCAGCAGGCAATAATCATGGAACTCAGGTGTGAGGAATCATGCTGCTCAGCTGGCAATAATCAAGCAGCTGAGCAGGCAGGAATTACGCAGCACAGCTGGCAATTGTCAAGCAGATGACAGGCAGGAATCGTGCAGCTCAGCTGGCAATTGTCAAGCAGATGAGCAGACAGTAATCACGCAGCTCAGCAGGCCCAGATCACGTGACTGAGCATGCACTGTTCACGTGGCTGATCATACACTGATCACGTGATGATCATGCACTGATCACTTGGATATCATGCACTGATCACGTGGCTGATCATACACTGTTCACGTGTCTGACCATGCACTGATCACGTGGCTGATCATACACTGCTCACGTAACTGATCATGCACTGATCACGTGGCTATCATGCACTGATCACGTGGCTGAACATGCACTGTTCACGTGGCTGATCACACACCTGTCACGTGACATATCATGCACTGATCACGTGGCACTCATGCACTGATCACGTGGCTGATCATACTCTGCTCACGTAACTCATGCACACATCACGTGGCTATCATGCACTGATCACGTGGCTGTCATGGAATGATCACGTAGCTACCATATACTGGTCACGTGACTGATCATGCACTGATCACGTAAATGATCATGCACTGATCACGTGACTGATCATGCACTGATCACGTGACTGATCATGCACTGATCACGTGTCTGATCATGCACTGATCACGTGGCTATCATGCACTGCTCACGTGGCTGATCATGCATGATCACGCAGCTACCATGTACTGGTCACATGACTGATCATGCACTGATCACGTGACTGATCATGCACTGATCACGTGGCTATCATGCACTACTCACGTGGCTGATCATGCAATGATCATGTAGCTACCATGTACAGGTCACGTGAATGATCATACACCCATCAGGTGACTGATCATGCACTGATCACGTGGCTATCATGCACTGATCACGAGACTGATCATGCACTGATCACGTCTATATCATGCACTGATCACATGACTGCCCATGCACTGATCACGTGGATGATCATACACTAATCATGTGACAGATCATGCACTGATCACGTGGCTGATCATGCACTGATACCGTGACTGAGCATGGACTGATCACATGACTATCATGTAGTGATCACGTGACTTAATGGCGCTGATCATGTGACTGATCATGCGCTGATCATGTTTGCTATCATACACTGATCATGTGCCTCTGGAGGCAATAAACAAAGAGCTGAGTAGGCACGAATCAAACAGTCAGCAGGCAATAATCATGGAACTCAGGTGTGAGGAATCATGCTGCTCAGCTGGCAATAATCAAGCAGCTGAGCAGGCAGGAATTACGCAGCACAGCTGGCAATTGTCAAGCAGATGACAGGCAGGAATCGTGCAGCTCAGCTGGCAATTGTCAAGCAGATGAGCAGACAGTAATCACGCAGCTCAGCAGGCCCAGATCACGTGACTGAGCATGCACTGTTCACGTGGCTGATCATACACTGATCACGTGATTGATCATGCACTGATCACTTGGATATCATGCACTGATCACGTGGCTGATCATACACTGTTCACGTGGCTGATCATGCACTGATCACGTGACTATCATGCACTGATCACGTGGCTATCATGCACTGATCACGTGGCTGATCATGCACTGATCACGTGGCTGATCATGCACTGATCACGTGGCTATCATGCACTGATCACGTGGCTGTCATGCACTGATCATGGCTATCATATACTGATCACGTGACTGATCATGCACTGATCACGTGGCTATCATGCACTGATCACGTGGCTATCATGCACTGATATCATGCACTGATCACGTGGCTGATCATGCACTGATCACGTGACTGATCATGCACTGATCACGTGCTGATCATGCACTGATCACGTGGCTGATCATGCACTGATATCATGCACTGATCACGTGGCTGATCATGTATCACGTGACTGATCATGCACTGATCACGTGACTGATCATGCACTGATCACGTGGCTATCATGCACTGATCACGTGGCTATCATGCACTGATCACGTGGCTGATCACACACATCACGTGACTGATCATGCACTGATCACGTGGCTATCATGCACTGATCACGTGGCTATCATGCACTGATATCATGCACTGATCACGTGGCTGATCACACACTATCACGTGACTGATCATGCACTGATCACGTGGCTATCATGCACTGATCACGTGGCTGATCATGCACTGATCACGTGGCTATCATGCACTGATCACGTGACTGATCATGCACTGATCACGTGGCTGATCATGCACTGATCACGTGACTGATCATGCACTGATCACGTGACTGATCATGCACTGATCACGTGGCTATCATGCACTATCACGTGGCTGATCATGCAATGATCACGTAGCTACCATGCACTGTCACGTGACTGATCATGCACTGATCACGTGACTGATCATGCACTGATCACGTGGCTATCATGCACTGATCACGTGACTGATCATGCACTGATCACGTCTATATCATGCACTGATCACGTGGCTGATCATGCACTGATCACGTTCTGATCATGCACTGATCACGTGGCTGATCATGCACTGATCACGTGACTGATCATGCACTGATCACGTGGCTATCATGCACTGATCACGTGACTGATCATGCACTGATCACGTGACTATCATGCACTGATCACGTGACTGATCATGCACTGATCACGTGGCTATCATGCACTGATCACGTGGCTGATCATGCACTGATCACGTGACTGATCATGCACTGATCACTGGCTATCATGCACTGATCACGTGGCTATCATGCACTGATCACGTGGCTGATCATGCACTGATCACGTGACTGATCATGCACTGATCACGTCTGATCATGCACTGATCACGTGACTGATCATGCACTGATCACGTGGCTGATCATGCACTGATCATGTGACTGATCATGCACTGATCACGTGGCTATCATGCACTGATCACGTGGCTGATCATGCACTGATCACGTAGCTATCATGCACTGATCACGTGACTGATCATGCACTGATCACGTGACTGATCATGCACTGATCACGTGACTGATCATGCACTGATCACGTGGATATCATGCACTGATCACGTGGCTGATCATGCACTGATCACGTGTCTGATCATGCACTGATCACGTGGCTGATCATACACTGATCACGTAACTGATCATGCACTGATCACGTGGCTATCATGCACTGATCACGTGGCTGATCATGCACTGATCACGTGGCTGATCACACACTGTCACGTGACTGATCATGCACTGATCACGTGGCACTCATGCACTGATCACGTGGCTGATCATACACTGCTCACGTAACTGATCATGCACATCACGTGGCTATCATGCACTGCTCACGTGGCTGATCATGCAATGATCACGTAGCTACCATATACTGGTCACGTGACTGATCATGCACTGATCACGTAAATGATCATGCACTGATCACGTGACTGATCATGCACTGATCACGTGACTGATCATGCACTGATCACGTGGCTATCATGCACTGCTCACGTGGCTGATCATGCAATGATCACGTAGCAACCATGTACTGGTCACGTGACTGATCATGCACTGATCACGTAATTGATCATGCACTGATCACGTGGCTCATCATGCACTGATCACGTGGCTGATCACACACTATCACGTGACTGATCATGCACTGATCACGTGGCTATCATGCACTGATCACGTGGCTATCATGCACTGATCACGTGGCTGATCATGCACTGATCACGTGGCTGATCATGCACTGATCACGTGACTGATCATGCACTGATCACGTGGCTGATCATGCACTGATCACGTGGCTGATCATGCACTGATCACGTGGCTATCATGCACTGATCACGTGGCTGATCATGCACTGATCACGCATCATGCACTGATCACGTGGTGATCATGCACTGATCACGTGGCTGATCATGCACTGATCACGTGACTGATCATGCACTGATCACGTGGCTATCATGCACTGATCACGTGGCTGATCATGCACTGATCACGTAGCTATCATGCACTGATCACGTGACTGATCATGCACTGATCACGTGACTGATCATGCACTGATCACGTGGCTGATCATGCACTGATCACGTGGCTGATCATGCACTGATCACGTGACTGATCATGCACTGATCACGTGACTGATCATGCACTGATCACGTGGCTGATCATGCACTGATCACGTGGCTGATCATGCACTGATCACGTGGCTATCATGCACTGATCACGTGGCTATCATGCACTGATCACGTGACTGATCATGCACTGATCACGTGACTGATCATGCACTGATCACGTGGCTATCATGCACTATCACGTGGCTGATCATGCACTGATCACGTAGCTACCATGCACTGGTCACGTGACTGATCATGCACTGATCACGTGACTGATCATGCACTGATCACGTGGCTATCATGCACTGATCACGTGACTGATCATGCACTGATCACGTCTATATCATGCACTGATCACGTGGCTGATCATGCACTGATCACGTTCTGATCATGCACTGATCACGTGGCTATCATGCACTGATCACGTGGCTGATCATGCACTGATCACGTGACTGATCATGCACTGATCACGTGACTGATCATGCACTGATCACGTGACTGATCATGCACTGATCACGTGGCTATCATGCACTGATCACGTGGCTGATCATGCACTGATCACGTAGCTGCAATGTACTGGTCACGTGACTGATCATGCACTGATCACGTAACTGATCATGCACTGATCACGTGGCTGATCATGCACTGATCACGTGGCTGATCACACATGATCACGTGACTGATCATGCACTGATCACGTGGCTATCATGCACTGATCACGTGGCTGATCATGCACTGATCACGTGGCTGATCATGCACTGATCACGTGGCTGATCATGCACTGATCACGTGACTGATCATGCACTGATCACGTGGCTATCATGCACTGATCACGTGGCTGATCATGCACTGATCACGTGGCTGATCACACACTGTCACGTGACTATCATGCACTGATCACGTGGACTCATGCACTGATCACGTGGCTGATCATACACTGATCACGTAACTCATGCACTGATCACGTGGCTATCATGCACTGCTCACGTGGCTGTCATGCAATGATCACGTAGCAACCATATACTGGTCACGTGACTGATCATGCACTGATCACGTGAATGATCATGCACTGATCACGTGACTGATCATGCACTGATCACGTGACTGATCATGCACTGATCACGTGGCTATCATGCACTGCTCACGTGGCTGATCATGCACGATCACGTAGCAACCATGTACTGGTCACGTGACTGATCATGCACTGATCACGTAATTGATCATGCACTGATCACGTGGCTGATCATGCACTGATCACGTGGCTGATCACACACTGATCACGTGACTGATCATGCACTGATCACGTGGCTGATCATGCACTGATCACGTGGCTGATCATGCACTGATCACGTGGCTATCATGCACTGATCACGTGGCTGATCATGCACTGATCACGTGAGCTATCATGCACTGATCACGTGACTGATCATGCACTGATCACGTAATTGATCATGCACTGATCACGTGGCTGATCATGCACTGATCACGTGGCTGATCATGCACTGATCACGTGACTGATCATGCACTGATCACGTGACTGATCATGCACTGATCACGTGGCTATCATGCACTGATCACGTGGCTGACATACACTGATCACGTGCCTGATCATGCACTGATCACGTGGCTGATCATGCACTGATCACGTGACTGATCATGCACTGATCACGTGTCTGATCATGCACTGATCACGTGGCTATCATGCACTGCTCACGTGGCTGATCATGCCATGATCACGCAGCTACCATGTACTGGTCACATGACTGATCATGCACTGATCACGTGACTGATCATGCACTGATCACGTGGCTATCATGCACTACTCACGTGGCTGATCATGCAATGATCATGTAGCTACCATGTACAGGTCACGTGAATGATCATACACCCATCAGGTGACTGATCATGCACTGATCACGTGGCTATCATGCACTGATCACGAGACTGATCATGCACTGATCACGTCTATATCATGCACTGATCACATGACTGCCCATGCACTGATCACGTGGATGATCATACACTAATCTTGTGACAGATCATGCACTGATCACGTGGCTGATCATGCACTGATACCGTGACTGAGCATGGACTGATCACATGACTATCATGTAGTGATCACGTGACTTAATGGCGCTGATCATGTGACTGATCATGCGCTGATCATGTTTGCTATCATACACTGATCATGTGCCTCTGGAGGCAATAAACAAAGAGCTGAGTAGGCACGAATCAAACAGTCAGCAGGCAATAATCATGGAACTCAGCTGTGAGGAATCATGCTGCTCAGCTGGCAATAATCAAGCAGCTGAGCAGGCAGGAATTACGCAGCACAGCTGGCAATTGTCAAGCAGATGACAGGCAGGAATCGTGCAGCTCAGCTGGCAATTGTCAAGCAGATGAGCAGACAGTAATCACGCAGCTCAGCAGGCCCAGATCACGTGACTGAGCATGCACTGTTCACGTGGCTGATCATACACTGATCACGTGATGATCATGCACTGATCACGTGGCTATCATGCACTGATCACGTGGCTGATCATGCACTGTTCACGTGGCTGATCATGCACTGATCACGTGACTGATCATGCACTGATCACGTGGCATCATGCACTGATCACGTGGCTGATCATGCACTGATCACGTAACTCATGCACTGATCACGTGGCTATCATGCACTGATCACGTGGCTGTCATGCAATGATCACGTAGCAACCATATACTGGTCACGTGACTGATCATGCACTGATCACGTAAATGATCATGCACTGATCACGTGACTGATCATGCACTGATCACGTGACTGATCATGCACTGATCACGTGGCTATCATGCACTGCTCACGTGGCTGATCATGCAACGATCACGTAGCAACCATGCACTGGTCACGTGACTGATCATGCACTGATCACGTAATTGATCATGCACTGATCACGTGGCTATCATGCACTGATCACGTGGCTGATCATGCACTGATCACGTGACTGATCATGCACTGATCACGTGGCTATCATGCACTGATCACGTGGCTGATCATGCACTGATCACGTGGCTATCATGCACTGATCACGTGGCTGATCACACACGTATCACGTGACTGATCATGCACTGATCACGTGGCTATCATGCACTGATCACGTGGCTGTCATGCACTGATCACGTGGATATCATGCACTGATCACGTGGCTGATCACACACGTATCACATGACTGATCATGCACTGATCACGTGGCTATCATGCACTGATCACGTGGCTATCATGCACTGATCACGTGGCTGATCATGCAATGATCACGTAGCTACCATGTACTGGTCACGTGACTGATCATGCACTGATCACGTAATTGATCATGCACTGATCATGTGGCTGATCATGCACTGATCACGTGGCTGATCATACACTGATCACATAACTGATCATGCACTGATCACGTGACTGATCATGCACTGATCACGTGGCTATCATGCACTGATCACTTGGCTGACATACACTGATCACGTGCCTGATCATGCACTGATCACGTGGCTGATCATGCACTGATCACGTGACTGATCATGCACTGATCACGTGTCTGATCATGCACTGATCACGTGGCTATCATGCACTGCTCACGTGGCTGATCATGCCATGATCACGCAGCTACCATGTACTGGTCACATGACTGATCATGCACTGATCACGTGACTGATCATGCAGTGATCACGTGGCTATCATGCACTACTCACGTGGCTGATCATGCAATGATCATGTAGCTACCATGTACAGGTCACGTGAATGATCATACACCCATCAGGTGACTGATCATGCACTGATCACGTGGCTATCATGCACTGATCACGAGACTGATCATGCACTGATCACGTCTATATCATGCACTGATCACATGACTGCCCATGCACTGATCACGTGGATGATCATACACTAATCTTGTGACAGATCATGCACTGATCACGTGGCTGATCATGCACTGATACCGTGACTGAGCATGGACTGATCACATGACTATCATGTAGTGATCACGTGACTTAATGGCGCTGATCATGTGACTGATCATGCGCTGATCATGTTTGCTATCATACACTGATCATGTGCCTCTGGAGGCAATAAACAAAGAGCTGAGTAGGCACGAATCAAACAGTCAGCAGGCAATAATCATGGAACTCAGGTGTGAGGAATCATGCTGCTCAGCTGGCAATAATCAAGCAGCTGAGCAGGCAGGAATTACGCAGCACAGCTGGCAATTGTCAAGCAGATGACAGGCAGGAATCGTGCAGCTCAGCTGGCAATTGTCAAGCAGATGAGCAGACAGTAATCACGCAGCTCAGCAGGCCCAGATCACGTGACTGAGCATGCACTGTTCACGTGGCTGATCATACACTGATCACGTGATGATCATGCACTGATCACTTGGATATCATGCACTGATCACGTGGCTGATCATACACTGTTCACGTGTCTGACCATGCACTGATCACGTGGCTGATCATACACTGCTCACGTAACTGATCATGCACTGATCACGTGGCTATCATGCACTGATCACGTGGCTGAACATGCACTGTTCACGTGGCTGATCACACACCTGTCACGTGACATATCATGCACTGATCACGTGGCACTCATGCACTGATCACGTGGCTGATCATACTCTGCTCACGTAACTCATGCACACATCACGTGGCTATCATGCACTGCTCACGTGGCTCGTCATGGAATGATCACGTAGCAACCATATACTGGTCACGTGACTGATCATGCAAAGATCACGTAAATGATCATGCACTGTTCACGTGACTGATCATGTACTGATCACGTGACTGATCATGCACTGATCACGTGGCTATCATGCTCTGCTCACGTGGCTGATCATGCAACGATCACGTAGCAACCATGTACTGGTCACGTGACTGATCATGCACTGATCACGTAATTGATCCTGCACTGATCACGTGGCTCATCATGCACTGATCACGTGGCTGATCACACATGTATCACGTGACTGATCATGCACTGATCACGTGGCTCTCATGCACTGATCACGTGGCTGTCATGCACTGATCACGTGGATATCATGCACTGATCACGTGGCTGATCACACACGTATCACATGACTGATCATGCACTGATCACGTGGCTATCATGCACTGATCACGTGGCTATCATGCACTGATCACGTGGCTGATCATGCAATGATCACGTAGCTACCATGTACTGGTCACGTGACTGATCATGCACTGATCACGTAATTGATCATGCACTGATCATGTGGCTGATCATGCACTGATCACGTGGCTGATCATGCACTGATCACGTAACTGATCATGCACTGATCACGTGACTGATCATGCACTGATCACGTGGCTATCATGCACTGATCACTTGGCTGGACATACACTGATCACGTGCCTGGTCATGCACTGATCACGTGGCTGATCATGCACTGATCACGTGACTGATCATGCACTGATCGTGTCTGATCATGCACTGATCACGTGGCTATCATGCACTGCTCACGTGGCTGATCATGCCATGATCACGCAGCTACCATGTACTGGTCACATGACTGATCATGCACTGATCACGTGACTGATCATGCAGTGATCACGTGGCTATCATGCACTACTCACGTGGCTGATCATGCAATGATCATGTAGCTACCATGTACAGGTCACGTGAATGATCATACACCCATCAGGTGACTGATCATGCACTGATCACGTGGCTATCATGCACTGATCACGAGACTGATCATGCACTGATCACGTCTATATCATGCACTGATCACATGACTGCCATGCACTGATCACGTGGATGATCATACACTAATCATGTGACAGATCATGCACTGATCACGTGGCTGATCATGCACTGATACCGTGACTGAGCATGGACTGATCACATGACTATCATGTAGTGATCACGTGACTTAATGGCGCTGATCATGTGACTGATCATGCGCTGATCATGTTTGCTATCATACACTGATCATGTGCCTCTGGAGGCAATAAACAAAGAGCTGAGTAGGCACGAATCAAACAGTCAGCAGGCAATAATCATGGAACTCAGGTGTGAGGAATCATGCTGCTCAGCTGGCAATAATCAAGCAGCTGAGCAGGCAGGAATTACGCAGCACAGCTGGCAATTGTCAAGCAGATGACAGGCAGGAATCGTGCAGCTCAGCTGGCAATTGTCAAGCAGATGAGCAGACAGTAATCACGCAGCTCAGCAGGCCCAGATCACGTGACTGAGCATGCACTGTTCACGTGGCTGATCATACACTGATCACGTGATGATCATGCACTGATCACTTGGATATCATGCACTGATCACGTGGCTGATCATACACTGTTCACGTGTCTGACCATGCACTGATCACGTGGCTGATCATACACTGCTCACGTAACTGATCATGCACTGATCACGTGGCTATCATGCACTGATCACGTGGCTGAACATGCACTGTTCACGTGGCTGATCACACACCTGTCACGTGACATATCATGCACTGATCACGTGGCACTCATGCACTGATCACGTGGCTGATCATACTCTGCTCACGTAACTCATGCACACATCACGTGGCTATCATGCACTGCTCACGTGGCTCGTCATGGAATGATCACGTAGCAACCATATACTGGTCACGTGACTGATCATGCAAAGATCACGTAAATGATCATGCACTGTTCACGTGACTGATCATGTACTGATCACGTGACTGATCATGCACTGATCACGTGGCTATCATGCTCTGCTCACGTGGCTGATCATGCAACGATCACGTAGCAACCATGTACTGGTCACGTGACTGATCATGCACTGATCACGTAATTGATCCTGCACTGATCACGTGGCTCATCATGCACTGATCACGTGGCTGATCACACATGTATCACGTGACTGATCATGCACTGATCACGTGGCTCTCATGCACTGATCACGTGGCTGTCATGCACTGATCACGTGGATATCATGCACTGATCACGTGGCTGATCACACACGATCACATGACTGATCATGCACTGATCACGTGGCTATCATGCACTGATCACGTGGCTATCATGCACTGATCACGTGGCTGATCATGCAATGATCACGTAGCTATCATGTACTGATCACGTGACTGATCATGCACTGATCACGTAATTGATCATGCACTGATCACGTGGCTGATCATGCACTGATCACGTGGCTGATCATGCACTGATCACGTGACTGATCATGCACTGATCACGTGACTGATCATGCACTGATCACGTGGCTATCATGCACTGATCACGTGGCTGATCATGCACTGATCACGTGCTGATCATGCACTGATCACGTGGCTGATCATGCACTGATCACGTGACTGATCATGCACTGATCACGTGGCTGATCATGCACTGATCACGTGACTGATCATGCACTGATCACGTGACTGATCATGCACTGATCACGTGGCTATCATGCACTGATCACGTGGCTGATCATGCACTGATCACGTGGCTATCATGCACTGATCACGTGGCTGATCATGCACTGATCACGTGACTGATCATGCACTGATCACGTGGCTATCATGCACTGATCACGTGGCTGATCATGCACTGATCACGTGGCTGATCATGCACTGATCACGTGACTGATCATGCACTGATCACGTGGCTATCATGCACTGATCACGTGGCTGATCATGCACTGATCACGTAGCAACATGCACTGATCACGTGACTGATCATGCACTGATCACGTGATTGATCATGCACTGATCACGTGGCTGATCATGCACTGATCACGTGGCTGATCACACACTGATCACGTGACTGATCATGCACTGATCACGTGGCTATCATGCACTGATCACGTGGCTGATCATGCACTGATCACGTGGATATCATGCACTGATCACGTGGCTGATCACACACGATCACGTGACTGATCATGCACTGATCACGTGGCTATCATGCACTGATCACGTGGCTATCATGCACTGATCACGTGGCTGATCATGCACTGATCACGTAGCTACATCATACTGATCACGTGACTGATCATGCACTGATCACGTAATTGATCATGCACTGATCACGTGGCTGATCATGCACTGATCACGTGGCTGATCATGCACTGATCACGTGACTGATCATGCACTGATCACGTGACTGATCATGCACTGATCACGTGGCTATCATGCACTGATCACGTGGCTGATCATGCACTGATCACGTGGCTGATCATGCACTGATCACGTGGCTGATCATGCACTGATCACGTGACTGATCATGCACTGATCACGTGGCTGATCATGCACTGATCACGTGGCTGATCATGCACTGATCACGTGACTGATCATGCACTGATCACGTGGCTATCATGCACTGATCACGTGGCTGATCATGCACTGATCACGTGGCTGATCATGCACTGATCACGTGGCTGATCATGCACTGATCACGTGACTGATCATGCACTGATCACGTGGCTGATCATGCACTGATCACGTGGCTGATCATGCAATGATCACGTAGCTACCATGCACTGGTCACGTGACTGATCATGCACTGATCACGTGACTGATCATGCACTGATCACGTGGCTGATCATGCACTGATCACGTGACTGATCATGCACTGATCACGTGACTGATCATGCACTGATCACGTGGCTATCATGCACTGATCACGTGGCTGATCATGCACTGATCACGCAGCTATCATGCACTGATCACGTGACTGATCATGCACTGATCACGTGACTGATCATGCACTGATCACGTGGCTTATCATGCACTGATCATGTGACTGATCATGCACTGATCATGTTTGCTATCATACACTGATCATGTGCCTCTGGAGGCAATGAACAAAGAGCTGAGTCAGGCAGGCAATAATCATGGAACTCAGCTGTGAGGAATCATGCTGCTCAGCTGGCAATAATCAAGCAGCTGAGCAGGCAGGAATTATGCAGCACAGCTGGCAATTGTCAAGCAGATGACAGGCAGGAATCGTGCAGCTCAGCTGGCAATTGTCAAGCAGATGAGCAGACAGTAATCACGCAGCTCAGCAGGCCCTGATCACGTGACTGAGCATGCACTGTTCACGTGGCTGATCATACACTGATCACGTGACTGATCATGCACTGATCACGTGGATATCATGCACTGATCACGTGGCTGATCATGCACTGATCACGTGGCTGATCATGCACTGATCACGTGACTGATCATGCACTGATCACGTGGCTATCATGCACTGATCACGTGGCTGATCATGCACTGATCACGGGACTGATCATGCACTGATCACGTGGCTGATCATGCACTGACACGTGACTGATCATGCACTGATCACGTGATGATCATGCACTGATCACGTGACTGATCATGCACTGATCACGTAACTGATCATGCACTGATCACGTGGCTGATCATGCACTGATCACGTGGCTGATCATGCACTGATCACGTGGCATCATGCACTGATCACGTGGCTGATCATGCACTGATCACGTAACTGATCATGCACTGATCACGTGGCTATCATGCACTGATCACGTGGCTGATCATGCACTGATCACGTGGCTATCATGCACTGATCACGTGACTGATCATGCACTGATCACGTGACTGATCATGCACTGATCACGTGACTGATCATGCACTGATCACGTGGCTATCATGCACTGATCACGTGGCTGATCATGCACTGATCACGTGGCTATCATGCACTGATCACGTGACTGATCATGCACTGATCACGTGACTGATCATGCACTGATCACGTGGCTGATCATGCACTGATCACGTGGCTGATCATGCACTGATCACGTGACTGATCATGCACTGATCACGTGACTGATCATGCACTGATCACGTGGCTATCATGCACTGATCACGTGGCTGATCATGCACTGATCACGTGCCTGATCATGCACTGATCACATGACTGATCATGCACTGATCACGTGACTGATCATGCACTGATCACGTGGCTATCATGCACTACTCACGTGGCTGATCATGCAATGATCATGTAGCTACCATGTACTGGTCACGTGACTGATCATACACCCATCAGGTGACTGATCATGCACTGATCACGTGGCTGATCATGCACTGATCACGTGACTGATCATGCACTGATCACGTGACTGATCATGCACTGATCACGTGGCTATCATGCACTGATCACGTGGCTGATCATGCACTGATCACGTGGCTGATCATGCACTGATACCGTGACTGAGCATGGACTGATCACATGACTATCATGTAGTGATCACGTGACTTAATGGCGCTGATCATGTGACTGATCATGCACTGATCATGTTTGCTATCATACACTGATCATGTGCCTCTGGAGGCAATAAACAAAGAGCTGAGTAGGCACGAATCAAACAGTCAGCAGGCAATAATCATGGAACTCAGCTGTGAGGAATCATGCTGCTCAGCTGGCAATAATCAAGCAGCTGAGCAGGCAGGAATTACGCAGCACAGCTGGCAATTGTCAAGCAGATGACAGGCAGGAATCGTGCAGCTCAGCTGGCAATTGTCAAGCAGATGAGCAGACAGTAATCACGCAGCTCAGCAGGCCCTGATCACGTGACTGAGCATGCACTGTTCACGTGGCTGATCATACACTGATCACGTGATTGATCATGCACTGATCACTTGGATATCATGCACTGATCACGTGGCTGATCATACACTGTTCACGTGTCTGACCATGCACTGATCACGTGGCTGATCATGCACTGATCACGTGGCTGATCATGCACTGATCACGTGGCTATCATGCACTGATCACGTGGCTGATCATGCACTGATCACGTGGCTGATCATGCACTGATCACGTGACTGATCATGCACTGATCACGTGGCTGATCATGCACTGATCACGTGGCTGATCATGCACTGATCACGTAGCTATCATGCACTGATCACGTGACTGATCATGCACTGATCACGTAACTGATCATGCACTGATCACGTGGCTGATCATGCACTGATCATGTGACTGATCATGCACTGATCATGTTTGGTGTCATACACTGATCATGTGCCTCTGGAGGCAATGAACATAGAGCTGAGTAGGCAGGAATCAGTCAGCAGGCTATAATCATGGAACTCAGCTCTGAAATCATGCTGCTCAGCTGGCAATAATCAAGTAGATGATCAGGCAGGAATTACGCAGCACAGGTGGCAATTGTCAAGCAGATGACAGGCAGGAATCGTGCAGCTCAGCTGGCAATTGTCAAGCAGATGAGCAGACAGTAATCACGCAGCTCAGCAGCACTGATCACGTGACTGATCATGCACTGATCACGTGGCTGATCACACTGATCACGTGACTGATCATGCACTGATCACGTGACTGATCATGCACTGATCACGTGGCTGATCATGCACTGATCACGTGGCTGATCATGCACTGATCACGTGGCTGATCATGCACTGATCACGTGACTGATCATGCACTGATCACGTGGCATCATGCACTGATCACGTGGCATCATGCACTGATCACGTGGCTGATCATGCACTGATCACGTGACTGATCATGCACTGATCACGTGGCTATCATGCACTGATCACGTGGCTGATCATGCACTGATCACGTGGCTATCATGCACTGATCACGTGACTGATCATGCACTGATCACGTGACTGATCATGCACTGATCACGTGACTGATCATGCACTGATCACGTGGCTATCATGCACTGATCACGTGGCTGATCATGCACTGATCACGCAGCTACCATGCACTGATCACGTGACTGATCATGCACTGATCACGTGGCTGATCATGCACTGATCACGTGACTGATCATGCACTGATCACGTGACTGATCATGCACTGATCACGTGGCTGATCATGCACTGATCACGTGGCTGATCATGCACTGATCACGCAGCTACCATGCACTGATCACATGACTGATCATGCACTGATCACGTGATTGATCATGCACTGATCACGTGGCTTATCATGCACTGATCATGTGACTGATCATGCACTGATCATGTTTGCTGTCATACACTGATCATGTGCCTCTGGAGGCAATGAACAAAGAGCTGAGTAGGCACGAATCAGTCAGCAGGCAATAATCATGGAACTCAGCTGAGAAATCATGCTGCTCAGCTGGCAATAATCAAGCAGCTGAGCAGGCAGGAATTATGCAGCACAGCTGGCAATTGTCAAGCAGATGACAGGCAGGAATCATGCAGCTCAGCTGGCAATTGTCAAGCAGATGAGCAGACAGTAATCACGCAGCTCAGCAGGCCCTGATCACGTGACTGAGCATGCACTGTTCACGTGGCTGATCATACACTGATCACGTGACTGATCATGCACTGATCACGTGGCTGATCATGCACTGATCACGTGGCTGATCATGCACTGATCACGTGGCTGATCATGCACTGATCACGTGGCTGATCATGCACTGATCACGTGGCTATCATGCACTGATCACGTGGCTGATCATGCACTGATCACGTGGCTGATCATGCACTGATCACGTGGCTGATCATGCACTGATCACGTGGCTATCATGCACTGATCACGTGGCTGATCATACTGATCACGTGGCTGATCATGCACTGATCACGTGGCTGATCATGCACTGATCACGTGACTGATCATGCACTGATCACGTGGCTGATCATGCACTGATCACGTGGCTATCATGCACTGATCACGTGGCTGATCATGCACTGATCACGTAGCTACTATGCACTGATCACGTGACTGATCATGCACTGATCACGTGGCTGATCATGCACTGATCACGTGACTGATCATGCACTGATCACGTGGCTATCATGCACTGATCACGTGGCTGATCATGCACTGATCACGTGCTATCATGCACTGATCACGTGACTGATCATGCACTGATCACGTGACTGATCATGCACTGATCACGTGGCTGATCATGCACTGATCACGTGACTGATCATGCACTGATCACGTGACTGATCATGCACTGATCACGTGGCTATCATGCACTGATCACGTGGCTGATCATACACTGATCACGTGACTGATCATGCACTGATCACGTGGCTGATCATGCACTGATCACGTGGCTGATCATGCACTGATCACGTGGCTAATCATGCACTGATCACGTGGCTGATCATGCACTGATCACGTGGCTGATCATGCACTGATCACGTGGCTGATCATGCACTGATCACGTGGCTGATCATGCACTGATACCGTGACTGAGCATGGACTGATCACATGACTATCATGCAGTGATCACGTGACTTAATGGCGCTGATCATGTGACTGATCATGCGCTGATCATGTTTGCTATCATACACTGATCATGTGCCTCTGGAGGCAATAAACAAAGAGCTGAGTAGGCACGAATCAAACAGTCAGCAGGCAATAATCATGGAACTCAGGTGTGAGGAATCATGCTGCTCAGCTGGCAATAATCAAGCAGCTGAGCAGGCAGGAATTACACAGCACAGCTGGCAATTGTCAAGCAGATGACAGGCAGGAATCGTGCAGCTCAGCTGGCAATTGTCAAGCAGATGAGCAGACAGTAATCACGCAGCTCAGCAGGCCCAGATCACGTGACTGAGCATGCACTGTTCGCGTGGCTGATCATACACTGATCACGTGATGATCATGCACTGATCACTTGGATATCATGCACTGATCACGTGGCTGATCATACACTGTTCACGTGTCTGACCATGCACTGATCACGTGGCTGATCATACACTGCTCACGTAACTGATCATGCACTGATCACGTGATTGATCATGCACTGATCACGTGGCTGATCATGCACTGATCACGTGGCTGATCACACACTGATCACGTGACATATCATGCTCTGATCACGTGGCTATCATGCACTGATCACGTGGCTGATCATGCACTGATCACGTGGCTATCATGCACTGGTCACGTGGCTGGTCATGCACTGATCACGTGGCTGATCATGCAATGATCACGTGGCTGATCATGCACTGATCACGTGACTGATCATGTACTGATCACGTGACTATCATGCACTGATCACGTGGCTGATCATGCACTGTTCACGTGGCTGATCATGCACTGATCACGTGACTGATCATGCACTGATCACGTGGCTACTCATGCACTGATCACGTGACTGATCATACTCTGCTCACGTAACTCATGCACTGATCACGTGGCTATCATGCACTGCTCACGTGGCTGATCATGCAATGATCACGTAGCAACCATATACTGGTCACGTGACTGATCATGCACAGATCACGTGAATGATCATGCACTGATCGTGGCTGATCATGTACTGATCACGTGACTGATCATGCACTGATCACGTGGCTATCATGCACTGATCACGTGGCTGATCATGCACGATCACGTAGCAACCATGTACTGGTCGCGTGACTGATCATGCACTGATCACATAATTGATCATGCACTGATCACGTGGCTCATCATGCACTGATCACGTGGCTGATCACATGCGTATCACGCATGACTGATCATGCACTGATCACGTGGCTCTCATGCACTGATCATGGCTGTCATGCGTCCGTGATGATCATGCACTGATCATGTGGCTGATCACACTGAACACATGACTGATCATGCACTGATCGCGTGGCTATCATGCACTGATCACGTGGCTGATCATGCACTGATCACGATGAGCTATCATGCACTGATCACGTGGCTGATCATGCACTGATCACGTGCTGATCATGCACTGATCACGTGGCTGATCATGCACTGATCGCGTGGCTGATCTGCTGATCACACCAGATCATGCACTGATCCCGTGACTGATCATGCACTGATCACGTGGCTATCATGCACTGCTCACGTGGCTGGTCATACACTGATCACGTGCCTGACCATGCACTGGTCACGTGACTGATCATGCACTGATCACGTGACTGATCATGCACTGATCGTGGCTATCATGCACTGATCACGTGGCTGATCATGCAGTGATCACGTAGCTATCATGTACTGGTCACGTGACTGATCATGCACTGATCACGTGACTGATCATGCACTGATCACGTGGCTGATCATGCACTGATCACGTGGCTGATCATGCACTGATCACGTGACTGATCATGCACTGATCACGTGACTGATCATGCACTGATCACGTGGCTGATCACACCTGATCACGTGACTGATCATGCACTGATCACGTGGCACTCATGCACTGATCGCGTGGCTGATCATACTCTGCTCACGTGATCATGCACACATCACGTGGCTATCATGCACTGCTCACGTGGCTGATCATGCAATGATCACGTAGCAACCATATACAGGTCACGTGACTGATCATGCACTGATCACGTAAATGATCATGCACTGATCACGTGGCTGATCATGCACTGATCACGTGACTGATCATGCACTGATCACGTGGCTGATCATGCACTGATCACGTGGCTGATCATGCACTGATCACGTGGCTGTCATGCACTGATCACGTGACTGATCATGCACTGATCACGTGGCTGATCATGCACTGATCACGTAGCTCAGCATGCACTGATCACGTGGCTGATCATGCACATGATCACGTGACTGATCATGCACTGATCACGTGGCTCATCTCGCACTGATCACGTGGCTGTCATGCACTGATCACGTAGCTATCATGCACTGATCACGTGGCTGATCATGCACTGATCACGTGACTGATCATGCACTGATCACGTGGCTATCATGCACTGATCACGTGGCTGATCATGCACTGATCACGTGGCTGATCATGCACTGATCACGTGACTGATCATGCACTGATCACGTGGCTGATCATGCACTGATCACGTGGCTGGACATGCACTGATCACGTGCCTGGTCATGCACTGATCGCGTGGCTGATCATGCACTGATCACGTGACTGATCATGCACTGATCATGTCTGATCATGCACTGATCACGTGGCTATCATGCACTGCTCACGTGGCTGATCATGCCATGATCTCGCAGCTACCATGTACTGGTCACATGACTGATCATGCACTGATCACGTGACTGATCATGCAGTGATCACGTGGCTATCATGAACTACTCACGTGGCTGATCATGCAATGATCATGTAGCTACCATGTACAGGTCACGTGAATGATCATACACCCATCAGGTGACTGATCATGCACTGATCACGTGGCTATCATGCACTGATCACGAGACTGATCATGCACTGTTCACGTCTATATCATGCACTGATCACATGACTGCCCGTGCACTGATCACGTGGATGATCATACACTATTCTTGTGACAGATCATGCACTGATCACGTGGCTGATCATGCACTGATACCGTGACTGAGCATGGACTGATCACATGACTATCATGTAGTGATCACGTGACTTAATGGCGCTGATCATGTGACTGATCATGCGCTGATCATGTTTGCTATCATACACTGATCATGTGCCTCTGGAGGCAATAAACAAAGAGCTGAGTAGGCACGAATCAAACAGTCAGCAGGCAATAATCATGGAACTCAGGTGTGAGGAATCATGCTGCTCAGCTGGCAATAATCAAGCAGCTGAGCAGGCAGAATTACGGCACAGCTGGCAATTGTCAAGCAGATGACAGGCAGAATCGTGCAGCTCAGCTGGCAATTGTCAAGCAGATGAGCAGACAGTAATCACGCAGCTCAGCAGGCCCAGATCACGTGACTGAGCATGCACTGTTCACGTGGCTGATCATACACTGATCGCGTGATGATCATGCACTGATCACTTGGATATCATGCACTGATCACGTGGCTGATCATACACTGTTCACGTGTCTGACCATGCACTGATCACGTGGCTGATCATACACTGCTCGCGTAACTGATCATGCACTGATCACGTGGCTATCATGCACTGATCACGTGGCTGAACATGCACTGTTCAGGTGGCTGATCACACACCTGTCACGTGACATATCATGCACTGATCACGTGGCACTCATGCACTGATCACGTGGCTGATCATACTCTGCTCACGTAACTCATGCACGCATCACGTGGCTATCATGCACTGCTCACGTGGCTCGTCATGGAATGATCACGTAGCAACCATATACTGGTAACGTGACTGATCATGCAAAGATCACGTAAATGATCATGCACTGTTCACGTGACTGATCATGTACTGATCACGTGACTGATCATGCACTGACCACGTGGCTATCATGCTCTGCTCACGTGGCTGATCATGCAGCGATCACGTAGCAACCATGTACTGGTCACGTGACTGATCATGCACTGATCACGTAATTGATCCTGCACTGATCACGTGGCTCATCATGCACTGATCACGTGGCTGATCACACATGTATCACGTGACTGATCATGCACTGATCCCGTGGCTCTCATGCACTGATCGCGTGGCTGTCATGCACTGATCACGTGGATATCATGCACTGATCACGTGGCTGATCACACAGCGTATCACATGACTGATCATGCACTGATCACGTGGCTATCATGCACTGATCACGTGGCTATCATGCACTGATCACGTGGCTGATCAGGCAATGATCGCGTGGCTACCATGTACTGGTCACGTGACTGATCATGCACTGATCACGTAATTGATCATGCACTGATCATGTGGCTGATCATGCACTGATCACGTGGCTGATCATGCACTGATCACGTAACTGATCATGCACTGATCACGTGACTGATCATGCACTGATCACGTGGCTATCATGCACTGATCACGTGGCTGGACATGCACTGATCACGTGCCTGGTCATGCACTGATCACGTGGCTGATCATGCACTGATCACGTGACTGATCATGCACTGATCTCGTGTCTGATCATGCACTGATCACGTGGCTATCATGCACTGCTCACGTGGCTGATCATGCATGATCACGCAGCTACCATGTACTGGTCACATGACTGATCATGCACTGATCACGTGACTGATCATGCAGTGATCACGTGGCTATCATGAACTACTCACGTGGCTGATCATGCAATGATCATGGCTACCATGTACAGGTCACGTGAATGATCATACACCCATCAGGTGACTGATCATGCACTGATCACGTGGCTATCATGCACGGATCACGAGACTGGTCATGCACTGTTCACGTCTATATCATGCACTGATCACATGACTGCCCTGCACTGATCACGTGGATGATCATACACTAATCTTGTGACAGATCATGCACTGATCACGTGGCTGATCATGCACTGATACCGTGACTGAGCATGGACTGATCACATGACTATCATGTAGTGATCACGTGACTTAATGGCGCTGATCATGTGACTGATCATGCGCTGATCATGTTTGCTATCATACACTGATCATGTGCCTCTGGAGGCAATAAACAAAGAGCTGAGTAGGCACGAATCAAACAGTCAGCAGGCAATAATCATGGAACTCAGGTGTGAGGAATCATGCTGCTCAGCTGGCAATAATCAAGCAGCTGAGCAGGCAGGAATTACGCAGCACAGCTGGCAATTGTCAAGCAGATGACAGGCAGGAATCGTGCAGCTCAGCTGGCAATTGTCAAGCAGATGAGCAGACAGTAATCACGCAGCTCAGCAGGCCCAGATCACGTGACTGAGCATGCACTGTTCACGTGGCTGATCATACACTGATCACGTGATGATCATGCACTGATCGCTTGGATATCATGCACTGATCACGTGGCTGATCACACACTGTTCACGTGTCTGACCATGCACTGATCACGTGGCTGATCATACGCTGCTCACGTAACTGATCATGCACTGATCACGTGGCTATCATGCACTGATCACGTGGCTGAACATGCACTGTTCACGTGGCTGATCACACACCTGTCACGTGACATATCATGCACTGATCACGTGGCACTCATGCACTGATCACGTGGCTGATCATACTCTGCTCACGTAACTCATGCACACATCACGTGGCTATCATGCACTGCTCACGTGGCTGTCATGGAATGATCACGTAGCAACCATATACTGTGCGTGACTGATCATGCAAAGATCACGTAAATGATCATGCACTGTTCACGTGACTGATCATGTACTGATCACGTGACTGATCATGCACTGACCACGTGGCTATCATGCTCTGCTCACGTGGCTGATCATGCAGCGATCACATGTAACCATGTACTGGTCACGTGACTGATCATGCACTGATCACGTAATTGATCCTGCACTGATCACGTGGCTCATCATGCACTGATCACGTGGCTGATCACACATGTATCACGTGACTGATCATGCACTGATCCCGTGGCTCTCATGCACTGATCCCGTGGCTGTCATGCACTGATCACGTGGATATCATGCACTGATCACGTGGCTGATCACGCACGTATCACATGACTGATCATGCACTGATCGCGTGGCTATCATGCACTGATCACGTGGCTATCATGCACTGATCACGTGGCTGATCAGGCAATGATCACCGTAGCTACCATGTACTGGTCACGTGACTGATCATGCACTGATCACGTAATTGATCATGCACTGATCATGTGGCTGATCATGCACTGATCACGTGGCTGATCATACTGATCACGTGATCATGCACTGATCACGTGACTGATCATGCTGATCGCACGTGGCTATCATGCACTGATCACGTGGCTGACATGCACTGATCACGTGCCTGATCATGCACTGATCACGTGGCTGATCATGCACTGATCACGTGACTGATCATGCACTGATCACGTGGCTGATCATGCACTGATCACGTGGCTATCATGCACTGATCACGTGGCTGATCATGCACTGATCACGCAGCTGACCATGTACTGATCACGTGACTGATCATGCACTGATCACGTGACTGATCATGCACTGATCACGTGGCTATCATGCACTGATCACGTGGCTGATCATGCAATGATCACGTGGCTACCATGTACTGGTCCGTGACTGATCATGCACTGATCACGTAACTGATCATGCACTGATCACGTGGCTGATCATGCACTGATCACGTGGCTGATCATGCACTGATCACGTGGCTGATCATGCACTGATCACGTGCCTGATCATGCACTGATCACGTGGCTGATCATGCACTGATCACGTGACTGATCATGCACTGATCTCGTGTCTGATCATGCACTGATCACGTGGCTATCATGCACTGCTCACGTGGCTGATCATGCATGATCACAGCTACCATGTACTGGTCACATGACTGATCATGCACTGATCACGTGACTGATCATGCAGTGATCGCGTGGCTATCATGAACTACTCACGTGGCTGATCATGCAATGATCATGTAGCTACCATGTACAGGTCACGTGAATGATCATACACCCATCAGGTGACTGATCATGCACTGATCACGTGGCTATCATGCACTGATCCGCGAGACTGATCATGCACTGTTCACGTCTATATCATGCACTGATCACATGACTGCCCGTGCACTGATCACGTGGATGATCATACACTAATCTTGTGACAGATCATGCACTGATCACGTGGCTGATCATGCACTGATACCGTGACTGAGCATGGACTGATCACATGACTATCATGTAGTGATCACGTGACTTAATGGCGCTGATCATGTGACTGATCATGCGCTGATCATGTTTGCTATCATACACTGATCATGTGCCTCTGGAGGCAATAAACAAAGAGCTGAGTAGGCACGAATCAAACAGTCAGCAGGCAATAATCATGGAACTCAGGTGTGAGGAATCATGCTGCTCAGCTGGCAATAATCAAGCAGCTGAGCAGGCAGGAATTCGCGCAGCTCAGCTGGCAATTGTCAAGCAGATGAGCAGACAGTAATCACGCAGCTCAGCAGGCCCAGATCACGTGACTGAGCATGCACTGTTCACGTGGCTGATCATACACTGATCACGTGATGATCATGCACTGATCACTTGGATATCATGCACTGATCACGTGGCTGATCATACACTGTTCGCGTGTCTGACCATGCACTGATCACGTGGCTGATCACACACTGCTCACGTAACTGATCATGCACTGATCACGTGGCTATCATGCACTGATCACGTGGCTGAACATGCACTGTTCACGTGGCTGATCACACACCTGTCACGTGACATATCATGCACTGATCACGTGGCACTCATGCACTGATCGCGTGGCTGATCATACTCTGCTCACGTAACTCATGCACACATCACGTGGCTATCATGCACTGCTCACGTGGCTCGTCATGGAATGATCACGTAGCAACCATATACTGGTCAACGTGACTGATCATGCAAAGATCACGTAAATGATCATGCACTGTTCGCGTGACTGATCATGTACTGATCACGTGACTGATCATGCACTGACCACGTGGCTATCATGCTCTGCTCACGTGGCTGATCATGCACGATCACGTAGCAACCATGTACTGGTCGCGTGACTGATCATGCACTGATCACGTAATTGATCCTGCACTGATCACGTGGCTCATCATGCACTGATCACGTGGCTGATCACACATGTATCACGTGACTGATCATGCACTGATCCCGTGGCTCTCATGCACTGATCACGTGGCTGTCATGCACTGATCACGTGGATATCATGCACTGATCACGTGGCTGATCACACACGTATCACATGACTGATCATGCACTGATCACGTGGCTATCATGCACTGATCACGTGGCTATCATGCACTGATCACGTGGCTGATCAGGCAATGATCGCGTAGCTACCATGTACTGGTCACGTGACTGATCATGCACTGATCACGTAATTGATCATGCACTGATCATGTGGCTGATCATGCACTGATCACGTGGCTGATCATGCACTGATCACGTAACTGATCATGCACTGATCACGTGACTGATCATGCACTGATCGCGTGGCTATCATGCACTGATCACTTGGCTGGACATACACTGATCACGTGCCTGGTCATGCACTGATCACGTGGCTGATCATGCACTGATCACGTGACTGATCATGCACTGATCACGTGTCTGATCATGCACTGATCACGTGGCTATCATGCACTGCTCACGTGGCTGATCATGCCATGATCACGCAGCTACCATGTACTGGTCACATGACTGATCATGCACTGATCACGTGACTGATCATGCAGTGATCACGTGGCTATCATGAACTACTCACGTGGCTGATCATGCAATGATCATGTAGCTACCATGTACAGGTCACGTGAATGATCATGCACCCATCAGGTGACTGATCATGCACTGATCACGTGGCTATCATGCACTGATCACGAGACTGGTCATGCACTGTTCACGTCTATATCATGCACTGATCACATGACTGCCCGTGCACTGATCACGTGGATGATCATACACTAATCTTGTGACAGATCATGCACTGATCACGTGGCTGATCATGCACTGATACCGTGACTGAGCATGGACTGATCACATGACTATCATGTAGTGATCACGTGACTTAATGGCGCTGATCATGTGACTGATCATGCGCTGATCATGTTTGCTATCATACACTGATCATGTGCCTCTGGAGGCAATAAACAAAGAGCTGAGTAGGCACGAATCAAACAGTCAGCAGGCAATAATCATGGAACTCAGGTGTGAGGAATCATGCTGCTCAGCTGGCAATAATCAAGCAGCTGAGCAGGCAGGAATTCGCAGCACAGCTGGCAATTGTCAAGCAGATGACAGGCAGGAATCGTGCAGCTCAGCTGGCAATTGTCAAGCAGATGAGCAGACAGTAATCACGCAGCTCAGCAGGCCCAGATCACGTGACTGAGCATGCACTGTTCACGTGGCTGATCACACACTGATCACGTGATGATCATGCACTGATCGCTTGGATATCATGCACTGATCACGTGGCTGATCATACACTGTTCACGTGTCTGACCATGCACTGATCACGTGGCTGATCATGCACTGCTCACGTAACTGATCATGCACTGATCACGTGGCTATCATGCACTGATCACGTGGCTGAACATGCACTGTTCACGTGGCTGATCACACACCTGTCACGTGACATATCATGCACTGATCACGTGGCACTCATGCACTGATCACGTGGCTGATCATACTCTGCTCACGTAACTCATGCACACATCACGTGGCTATCATGCACTGCTCCGTGGCTCGTCATGGAATGATCACGTGCAACCATATACTGTACGTGACTGATCATGCAAAGATCACGTAAATGATCATGCACTGTTCACGTGACTGATCATGTACTGATCACGTGACTGATCATGCACTGATCACGTGGCTATCATGCTCTGCTCACGTGGCTGATCATGCACGATCACGTAGCAACCATGTACTGGTCACGTGACTGATCATGCACTGATCACGTAATTGATCCTGCACTGATCACGTGGCTCATCATGCACTGATCACGTGGCTGATCATGCACTGATCACGTGACTGATCATGCACTGATCACGTGGCTATCATGCACTGATCACGTGGCTGATCATGCACTGATCGCGTGGCTGATCATGCACTGATCACGTGGCTGATCATGCACTGATCACGTGGCTATCATGCACTGCTCACGTGGCTGATCATGCCATGATCACGCAGCTACCATGTACTGGTCACGTGACTGATCATGCACTGATCACGTGACTGATCATGCACTGATCACGTGGCTATCATGCACTGATCACGTGGCTGATCATGCAATGATCACGTAGCTACCATGTACAGGTCACGTGAACTGATCATGCACCCATCAGGTGACTGATCATGCACTGATCACGTGGCTATCATGCACTGATCACGAGACTGATCATGCACTGTTCACGTCTATATCATGCACTGATCACGTGACTGCCCGTGCACTGATCACGTGGATGATCATACACTAATCTTGTGACAGATCATGCACTGATCACGTGGCTGATCATGCACTGATACCGTGACTGAGCATGGACTGATCACATGACTATCATGTAGTGATCACGTGACAATGGCGCTGATCATGTGACTGATCATGCGCTGATCATGTTTGCTATCATACACTGATCATGTGCCTCTGGAGGCAATAAACAAAGAGCTGAGTAGGCACGAATCAAACAGTCAGCAGGCAATAATCATGGAACTCAGGTGTGAGGAATCATGCTGCTCAGCTGGCAATAATCAAGCAGCTGAGCAGGCAGGAATCGTGCAGCTCAGCTGGCAATTGTCAAGCAGATGAGCAGACAGTAATCACGCAGCTCAGCAGCCCAGATCACGTGACTGAGCATGCACTGTTCACGTGGCTGATCATACACTGATCGCGTGATGATCATGCACTGATCACGTGGATATCATGCACTGATCACGTGGCTGATCATACACTGTTCACGCGTAACTGATCATGCACTGATCACGTGGCTATCATGCACTGATCACGTGGCTGAACATGCACTGTTCACGTGGCTGATCACACACCTGTCACGTGACATATCATGCACTGATCACGTGGCACTCATGCACTGATCACGTGGCTGATCATACTCTGCTCACGTAACTCATGCACACATCACGTGGCTATCATGCACTGCTCACGTGGCTGCGTCATGGAATGATCACGTAGCAACCATATACTGGTACGTGACTGATCATGCAAAGACACGTAAATGATCATGCACTGTTCACGTGACTGATCATGTACTGATCACGTGACTGATCATGCACTGACCACGTGGCTATCATGCTCTGCTCACGTGGCTGATCATGCAAGCGATCACGTAGCAACCATGTACTGGTCACGTGACTGATCATGCACTGATCACGTAATTGATCCTGCACTGATCACGTGGCTCATCATGCACTGATCACGTGGCTGATCACACATGTATCCGTGACTGATCATGCACTGATCACGTGGCTCTCATGCACTGATCACGTGGCTGTCATGCACTGATCACGTGGATATCATGCACTGATCGCGTGGCTGATCACACACGTATCACGTGACTGATCATGCACTGATCACGTGGCTATCATGCACTGATCACGTGGCTATCATGCACTGATCACGTGGCTTATCAGGCAATGATCACGTGGCTACCATGCTGCTGTCACGTGACTGATCATGCACTGATCACGTGACTGATCATGCACTGATCACGTGGCTGATCATGCACTGATCACGTGGCTGATCATGCACTGATCACGTGGCTGATCATGCACTGATCACGTGGCTGATCATGCACTGATCACGTGACTGATCATGCACTGATCACGTGGCTGATCATGCACTGATCACGTGGCTGATCATGCACTGATCACGTGGCTGATCATGCACTGATCACGTGGCTATCATGCACTGATCACGTGGCTGATCATGCACTGATCGCGTGGCTGATCATGCACTGATCACGTGGCTGATCATGCACTGACACGTGGCTGATCATGCACTGATCACGTGGCTATCATGCACTGATCACGTGGCTGATCATGCACTGATCACGTGACTGATCATGCACTGATCACGTGGCTGATCATGCACTGATCACGTGGCTGTCATGCTGATCACGTGGCTATCACCATATCACGTGGCTGATCATGCAATGATCACGTGGCTACCATGCTGGTCACGTGACTGATCATGCACCCATCAGGTGACTGATCATGCACTGATCACGTGGCTATCATGCACTGATCACGAGACTGATCATGCACTGTTCACGTCTATATCATGCACTGATCACATGACTGCCCGTGCACTGATCGCGTGGATGATCATACACTAATCTTGTGACAGATCATGCACTGATCACGTGGCTGATCATGCACTGATACACGTGACTGAGCATGGACTGATCACATGACTATCATGTAGTGATCACGTGACTTAATGGCGCTGATCATGTGACTGATCATGCGCTGATCATGTTTGCTATCATACACTGATCATGTGCCTCTGAGGCAATAAACAAAGAGCTGAGTAGGCACGAATCAAACAGTCAGCAGGCAATAATCATGGAACTCAGGTGTGAGGAATCATGCTGCTCAGCTGGCAATAATCAAGCAGCTGAGCAGGCAGAATTCGCGCACGCTGGCAATTGTCAAGCAGATGACAGGCAGGAATCGTGCAGCTCAGCTGGCAATTGTCAAGCAGATGAGCAGACAGTAATCACGCAGCTCAGCAGGCAGATCACGTGACTGAGCATGCACTGTTCACGTGGCTGATCATACACTGATCACGTGATGATCATGCACTGATCACTTGGATATCATGCACTGATCACGTGGCTGATCATACACTGTTCGCGTGTCTGACCATGCACTGATCACGTGGCTGATCATACACTGCTCACGTAACTGATCATGCACTGATCACGTGGCTATCATGCACTGATCACGTGGCTGAACATGCACTGTTCACGTGGCTGATCACACACCTGTCACGTGACATATCATGCACTGATCACGTGGCACTCATGCACTGATCACGTGGCTGATCATACTCTGCTCACGTAACTCATGCACACATCACGTGGCTATCATGCACTGCTCACGTGGCTCGTCATGGAATGATCACGTAGCAACCATATACTGGTAACGTGACTGATCATGCAAAGATCACGTAAATGATCATGCACTGATCACGTGACTGATCATGCACTGATCACGTGACTGATCATGCACTGACCACGTGGCTATCATGCTCTGCTCACGTGGCTGATCATGCACGATCACGTAGCAACCATGTACTGGTCACGTGACTGATCATGCACTGATCACGTAATTGATCCTGCACTGATCACGTGGCTCATCATGCACTGATCACGTGGCTGATCACGCATGTATCACGTGACTGATCATGCACTGATCACGTGGCTCTCATGCACTGATCGCGTGGCTGATCATGCACTGATCACGTGGCTATCATGCACTGATCACGTGACTGATCATGCACTGATCACGTCTGTATCATGCACTGATCACATGACTGCCATGCACTGATCACGTGGCTGATCATGCACTGATCACGTGACTGATCATGCACTGATCACGTGGCTGATCATGCACTGATACCGTGACTGATCATGGACTGATCACGTGACTATCATGCAGTGATCACGTGACTTAATGGCGCTGATCATGTGACTGATCATGCGCTGATCATGTTTGCTATCATACACTGATCATGTGCCTCTGGAGGCAATAAACAAAGAGCTGAGTAGGCACGAATCAAACAGTCGCAGGCAATAATCATGGAACTCAGGTGTGAGGAATCATGCTGCTCAGCTGGCAATAATCAAGCAGCTGAGCAGGCAGGAATCGTGCAGCTCAGCTGGCAATTGTCAAGCAGATGAGCAGACAGTAATCACGCAGCTCAGCAGGCCCTGATCCGTGACTGAGCATGCACTGTTCACGTGGCTGATCATACACTGATCACGTGATGATCATGCACTGATCACGTGGCTATCATGCACTGATCACGTGGCTGATCATGCACTGTTCACGTGGCTGACCATGCACTGATCACGTGGCTGATCATGCACTGCTCACGTAACTGATCATGCACTGATCACGTGGCTATCATGCACTGATCACGTGGCTGATCATGCACTGTTCACGTGGCTGATCACACACTGTCACGTGACATATCATGCACTGATCACGTGGCACTCATGCACTGATCACGTGGCTGATCATGCTCTGATCACGTAACTCATGCACATCACGTGGCTATCATGCACTGCTCACGTGGCTGTCATGGAATGATCACGTAGCAACCATATACTGGTCACGTGACTGATCATGCAATGATCACGTAACTGATCATGCACTGTTCACGTGACTGATCATGTACTGATCACGTGACTGATCATGCACTGACCACGTGGCTATCATGCTCTGCTCACGTGGCTGATCATGCACGATCACGTAGCAACCATGTACTGATCACGTGACTGATCATGCACTGATCACGTAATTGATCCTGCACTGATCACGTGGCTCATCATGCACTGATCACGTGGCTGATCACATGTATCACGTGACTGATCATGCACTGATCCGTGGCTCTCATGCACTGATCACGTGGCTGTCATGCACTGATCACGTGGATATCATGCACTGATCACGTGGCTGATCACGTGTCACATGACTGATCATGCACTGATCACGTGATCATGCACTGATCACGTGGCTATCATGCACTGATCACGTGGCTGATCATGCAATGATCACGTAGCTACCATGTACTGATCACGTGACTGATCATGCACTGATCACGTGACTGATCATGCACTGATCACGTGGCTGATCATGCACTGATCACGTGGCTGATCATGCACTGATCACGTGGCTATCATGCACTGATCACGTGGCTGATCATGCACTGATCACGTGACTGATCATGCACTGATCACGTGGCTGATCATGCACTGATCACGTGGCTATCATGCACTGATCACGTGGCTGATCATGCACTGATCACGTGGCTACCATGCACTGGTCACGTGGCTGATCATGCACTGATCACGTGACTGATCATGCACTGATCACGTGGCTCATCATGCACTGATCACGTGGCTGATCACACTGTATCACGTGACTGATCATGCACTGATCACGTGGCTATCATGCACTGATCACGTGGCTGATCATGCACTGATCACGTGGCTATCATGCACTGATCACGTGGCTGATCACACACGTATCACGTGACTGATCATGCACTGATCACGTGGCTGATCATGCACTGATCACGTGGCTGATCATGCACTGATCACGTGGCTGATCATGCACTGATCCCGTGGCTATCATGCACTGATCACGTGGCTGATCATACACTGATCACGTGTCTGACCATGCACTGATCACGTGGCTGATCATGCACTGCTCACGTGACTGATCATGCACTGATCACGTGGCTATCATGCACTGATCACGTGGCTGAACATGCACTGTTCACGTGGCTGATCACACACCTGTCACGTGACATATCATGCACTGATCACGTGGCACTCATGCACTGATCACGTGGCTGATCATACTCTGCTCACGTAACTCATGCACACATCACGTGGCTATCATGCACTGCTCACGTGGCTGGTCATGGAATGATCCGCATGTAACCATATACTGGTAACGTGACTGATCATGCAAAGATCACGTAAATGATCATGCACTGTTCACGTGACTGATCATGTACTGATCACGTGACTGATCATGCACTGACCACGTGGCTATCATGCTCTGCTCACGTGGCTGATCATGCAGCGATCACGTATGCAACCATGTACTGGTCACGTGACTGATCATGCACTGATCACGTAATTGATCCTGCACTGATCACGTGGCTCATCATGCACTGATCACGTGGCTGATCACACATGTATCACGTGACTGATCATGCACTGATCCGTGGCTCTCATGCACTGATCACGTGGCTGTCATGCACTGATCACGTGGATATCATGCACTGATCACGTGGCTGATCACACGTATCACATGACTGATCATGCACTGATCACGTGGCTATCATGCACTGATCACGTGGCTGATCAGGCAATGATCACGTGGCTACCATGTACTGGTCACGTGACTGATCATGCACTGATCACGTAATTGATCATGCACTGATCATGTGGCTGATCATGCACTGATCACGTGGCTGATCATACACTGATCACATAACTGATCATGCACTGATCACGTGACTGATCATGCACTGATCACGTGGCTATCATGCACTGATCACTTGGCTGGACATACACTGATCCGTGCCTGGTCATGCACTGATCACGTGGCTGATCATGCACTGATCACGTGACTGATCATGCACTGATCGTGTCTGATCATGCACTGATCACGTGGCTATCATGCACTGCTCACGTGGCTGATCATGCCATGATCACGCGGCTACCATGTACTGGTCACATGACTGATCATGCACTGATCACGTGACTGATCATGCAGTGATCACGTGGCTATCATGAACTACTCACGTGGCTGATCATGCAATGATCATGTAGCTACCATGTACAGGTCACGTGAATGATCATACACCCATCAGGTGACTGATCATGCACTGATCACGTGGCTATCATGCACTGATCACGAGACTGATCATGCACTGTTCACGTCTATATCATGCACTGATCACATGACTGCCCGTGCACTGATCACGTGGATGATCATACACTAATCTTGTGACAGATCATGCACTGATCACGTGGCTGATCATGCACTGATCCGTGACTGAGCATGGACTGATCACATGACTATCATGTAGTGATCACGTGACTTAATGGCGCTGATCATGTGACTGATCATGCGCTGATCATGTTTGCTATCATACACTGATCATGTGCCTCTGGAGGCAATAAACAAAGAGCTGAGTAGGCACGAATCAAACAGTCAGCAGGCAATAATCATGGAACTCAGGTGTGAGGAATCATGCTGCTCAGCTGGCAATAATCAAGCAGCTGAGCAGGCAGGAATTACAGCACAGCTGGCAATTGTCAAGCAGATGACAGGCAGGAATCGTGCAGCTCAGCTGGCAATTGTCAAGCAGATGAGCAGACAGTAATCACGCAGCTCAGCAGGCCCAGATCACGTGACTGAGCATGCACTGTTCACGTGGCTGATCATACACTGATCACGTGATGATCATGCACTGATCACTTGGATATCATGCACTGATCACGTGGCTGATCATACACTGTTCACGTGTCTGACCATGCACTGATCACGTGGCTGATCATACACTGCTCGCGTAACTGATCATGCACTGATCACGTGGCTATCATGCACTGATCACGTGGCTGAACATGCACTGTTCACGTGGCTGATCACACACCTGTCCGCGTGACATATCATGCACTGATCACGTGGCACTCATGCACTGATCACGTGGCTGATCATACTCTGCTCACGTAACTCATGCACATCACGTGGCTATCATGCACTGCTCACGTGGCTCGTCATGGAATGATCACGCTAACCATATACTGGTAGCGTGACTGATCATGCAAAGATCACGTAAATGATCATGCACTGTTCACGTGACTGATCATGTACTGATCACGTGACTGATCATGCACTGACCACGTGGCTATCATGCTCTGCTCACGTGGCTGATCATGCAACGATCACGTGCAACCATGTACTGGTCACGTGACTGATCATGCACTGATCACGTAATTGATCCTGCACTGATCCGTGGCTCATCATGCACTGATCACGTGGCTGATCACACATGTATCACGTGACTGATCATGCACTGATCCCGTGGCTCTCATGCACTGATCACGTGGCTGTCATGCACTGATCACGTGGATATCATGCACTGATCACGTGGCTGATCACCACGTATCACATGACTGATCATGCACTGATCACGTGGCTATCATGCACTGATCACGTGGCTATCATGCACTGATCACGTGGCTGATCAGGCAATGATCACGTGGCTACCATGTACTGGTCACGTGACTGATCATGCACTGAGCCGTAATTGATCATGCACTGATCACTGTGGCTGATCATGCACTGATCACGTGGCTGATCATACACTGATCCGCATAACTGATCATGCACTGATCACGTGACTGATCATGCACTGATCACGTGGCTATCATGCACTGATCACTTGGCTGGACATGCACTGATCACGTGCCTGGTCATGCACTGATCACGTGGCTGATCATGCACTGATCACGTGACTGATCATGCACTGATCTCGTGTCTGATCATGCACTGATCGCGTGGCTATCATGCACTGCTCACGTGGCTGATCATGCCATGATCACGCAGCTACCATGTACTGGTCACATGACTGATCATGCACTGATCACGTGACTGATCATGCAGTGATCACGTGGCTATCATGCACTACTCACGTGGCTGATCATGCAATGATCATGTAGCTACCATGTACAGTCACGTGAATGATCATACACCCATCAGGTGACTGATCATGCACTGATCACGTGGCTATCATGCACTGATCACGAGACTGATCATGCACTGTTCATCTATATCATGCCACTGATCACATGACTGCCACGATGCACTGTCCGTGGATGATCATACACTAATCTTGTGACAGATCATGCACTGATCACGTGGCTGATCATGCACTGATACCGTGACTGAGCATGGACTGATCACATGACTATCATGTAGTGATCACGTGACTTAATGGCGCTGATCATGTGACTGATCATGCGCTGATCATGTTTGCTATCATACACTGATCATGTGCCTCTGGAGGCAATAAACAAAGAGCTGAGTAGGCACGAATCAAACAGTCAGCAGGCAATAATCATGGAACTCAGGTGTGAGGAATCATGCTGCTCAGCTGGCAATAATCAAGCAGCTGAGCAGGCAGGAATCACAGCACAGCTGGCAATTGTCAAGCAGATGACAGGCAGAATCGTGCAGCTCAGCTGGCAATTGTCAAGCAGATGAGCAGACAGTAATCACGCAGCTCAGCAGGCCCAGATCACGTGACTGAGCATGCACTGTTCACGTGGCTGATCATACTACTGCACGTGATGATCATGCACTGATCGCGTGGATATCATGCACTGATCGCGTGGCTGATCATACACTGTTCACGTGTCTGACCATGCACTGATCACGTGGCTGATCATACACTGCTCACGTAACTGATCATGCACTGATCCGTGGCTATCATGCACTGATCACGTGGCTGAACATGCACTGTTCACGTGGCTGATCACACACCATACCCCGTGACATACATGCTGATGCATGCTCATGCACTGTCCGTGGCTGATCATACTCTGCTCGCGTAACTC